>NC_046154.1:134313166-134435666 GCF_011064425.1 Rattus rattus | reverse complement strand
TGGGAAGAAATGGCTTCCTAAGACTAGAGTTGGGAGATTTAGCAAAGCAGAAAACAGGACACCTGGTTAACTCTGAGATCTGGACACTTGTTTCATTTTTTTTTCCTTTTTTTTGCACATGTATATCCCTGTGATGTTGCTAGCGAGCAAAGATGGAAGGCATCCTCTTGTTTCACCCGATTACGGATTTTCACGATGGATCATTGACCTGTAGTCTTGTATCTGATCCTCAGTCCCTCAGTACCAAATACTTCTCGTTTCCATTTTTAAGACTACGGTTTTGTGACATATGCTAAATACTCCTCAGCATGTTTCATCGGCTCAACCAGCACTTCAGTAAGTGATATCGAACCATTCACCTCAGGGTTGGCACATTTCACTCAGCACGAAACTGCCAATGTCGTCCGTGTGAAGCCTACAGCTGTGGCTTCTTCATACCCACCGCAACATACTATTTCATGCATGTGACACTGCGATGGTTGATTTTCACGTCTGTAAGTGTTTGGACTACTGGCACTTTCTGCTCTTGTGCAACACGACAAATTCTTATGTGGCAAAGTCAGCCTATGGATTCTGGAACACAGACAACGACGCAGAAGCCATAGTTAGCACTCTGTTGGCCCTACACCGGCCTGTATCTCTACCCAGAGTTTGTTCCACAGTTTCTGGGCCTGGGTGGCTTGGTTGTAGCTTCTTCCCAGTTCGTCTTGCCAGGAATGGGAGCTATCCCTGAGGAAAGCATGTTGCTTAGAATCTGTTTAAATGAATGATACCATTCTGACGTGAGTTTGATTTCCGGATGGATGAGGCTCTCCCTGGTGCTCGCAGCAGAGATTTGAAGGCCTCCCCTACTGTTTCTGCTCCCTCTGGCCAGCACCAGTACCCTTCTGGAAGCACTTTCCCCTTTTAACATTCATTCTGATTTATCTCTGTAAGGGTCACAGATAAAAGGCCTCTCAGGTAAGATCATATGAAGACCTTACACGTGTTTAATGCACATTTAACAACCTGAATAATTGTATTCTGTGCGAGGTCAAGTTCAACCTTCAAAAATCATGTTCGCGTTCCTTGACCGGCTACTCTGCGCACGCCTGTGTTGGGCTGAGTAATAACTTGTAAGGTTTCTGAGAGAGTTATACCACCAGAAAAACTGCCAACTTGGACCTAAAAGGACCCAGAAAGGATGAACGAAAGCACGATGTCAGATTCCTTAAGTTCTACAGACAGGAAGTAGACTGCACAAGCTGTTCAGCCGCAAACACACACTGCCCTGTTAGAAAATGGAGGTGACTCTGAGAATCATTCCATCCCTAGAACTGAGTACAGATAGTCTGCTCTGCTCAGAAACTGGGACCAGAGGTTCCCTTTTCCCTTTGATTTCTCCTGCTCGGATGGTGGCATTCAGGACAGTTGTCCTCTATCTGTTCTACTGTCTGTTCCCCCATTTAAGGCAGGTACACTGTTCTGAAATTGTACAGTTTCATGTACAGAGGAGAATTTTCCCCCTCGCATGGATTACATGTGGAGATTCTTCTACTCTCAATTTAGATGAGGAGATCTGGAATATTTAAGTTGGTGAGAGTCGGATATGTTTCGGCCTTGAAGTTGTAATGGGTTCCGACTGGAACACGGCAGCACGGCGAGCATTCTGGGCTTGTAGGATGGGTAGGACTCCCCGAGAGCCAGAGGGTAGACTGTGGACCAAATAATGAAAATGCTCAGACCTCATCTCGGAAGCCATTACTGTTAGCTCCCTCCCATGGGAAAAGAGACTTTGCAGATGTAACTATGTTAAAGGCCTTAGAGGCTATCTGGAATTATTTAGATGGGACCGATGTGATAGCAATGGTCCTTATGAGAAAAAAGTTGGAGGAGTCGAAGAGAGATCGGAATGATGTGGCTAGGAGCCAAATTATCTTTGGATCCTCTCTAGAATGTGGAAGAGATAAGAAACCTCCTTGGAGTCTTCAGAAGTAACCAGGGTTCTTGTTTGTTTATGTATTCTCTCTCTCTCTGTCTCTCTCTCTCTGTCTCTCTCTCTCTCTATATATATACATATATACATATGTATGTATGTATATATATACATATATTATATATTCTACATATGTGTATATATAAATATACAGTTACATATTATATATTAGTAATGTATTATAAATATATATTATATAAGCATATGTGATAAATGTAAATAAGATATATAAGATATATAAATATAATTTGATCAGTCCATTGTGTGTGTGTGTGTGTGTGTGTGTGTGTGTGTGTGTGTGTTAGTGCTGACCATTTGTCACTGGACAACCAATTTGTGTGCTCTTCTCCGGGGAGGACCACCGCTCCACTCCCAGATTTCCTCGGTTGCCTATAGTTCTTGTATAGGCTTGGGGACTCATGGGCTTTTCAGCATCCGCTTTGACATGTCCATTGGTGGTAGCCTCGTTTGGCTCCCATTTGGGTAGTCATGCTGGTGATAGCGTCTGATGTTACTAGGAGACACAGTCTCAGAGAAAACCCTTACAATCTTTCTGAAGTAGCCTGTCTTGATTCCAGCCTTCCAAGATTAATTTTGTTCTTCTGCCTTCCAGAAGGCAATATATTTGTGCTTTTTTTTGGGAAATTTGTTAGAGCAGCAGTCAGACATTGAACCAAGTTCATGAAATGTTTCTATACCTTCAAGAAATATAGCCAGAGGTGAGGAGTGAGTGAGAAAGAAACCTTTCCCCAGTTGGATTCATTTCATCTGATACAGTGTGTCTGATGTATAGTGTTCAGCCTTCACTGTCTTACACAAAATAATGCCTTACACAAAAGGAAAAGAGAAGCTGGGTTGTTTAAAGTCCTCATAAAAAGTATTTTCAATTTACTCTCTGGGATAGAATACTTCTAACTCTGTTAAAGTATTAAATGAACTCAATTGACAGAAACACACAGACATTTCTTCCAAGAAAGTCCAAGTTTGTAAGAAAGAAAGTAACCAAGAGGGACAAAATGTTCTTTATCAGAATGGCAATGATGTATCATTAACATCCTAGGACAAGATGGCTGGCATGATCCTGGAGGCAAGCCTTTGACAGGGCTATGTCCATAAAATGAGCTTGGGGTTTTATCATGACGAGGAAAGCGTGTGAGCTTTTGGTTTTGGGGAGTGTGGAAACTCTTCAGCCTGTGGTCTACACTCTGTCCCTCAGAAATCCACGTACATCTTACACAGAAGTCCTGCGTGCTTCCTCCTTGGTTGAATCAGATGTGCTGGAAACAGTGAGTCATCTGTCCTTAAAGAGGATGGATACCCTTGTGAATGGTTTTACTTGGAAATTCTATGGAACCGTTGTAGAACTGATGCTCGAGATGTGACTAATGGGCACCATTGTTTCAGGTTCTTTGGTTTCTAGTTGGACAATGGATGTAGTTATAAGATGTGTTGTGTGTGAGGGGGTCTAGAGAAAAGACCAGATACATTCTATCTATCTGTCTGTCTGTCTGTCTATCTATCTGTCTATCTATCTATCTATCTATCTATCTATCTATCTATCTATCTATCTATCTATCTGCTCTGAGCTGGACAGGCAGAGAAACGTCTGCTTCTTTCTGCTGTTGTGATTGTTCTGGTGTATGACTGTGTGCTTAGTTCCAGAGTTAGAATTCAACCTGTAGCCCCCCTACTCCTCCCCTTCCCTGGGTTGGTAAGATTTTTGTCTTTCCTGGACATTCTAAGGGAAAGTGTGCTATTTCCTTTTTCTAATCTTGAAAGCGATGCCTTATGGGCCCTTCTTCACATTTAAGGCCAGAAGCCACAGGTTAAGGGTTTCTTCTATCGGACACGCTAAGCCTGACCCTTCCATCTTCTCTCCCACATCTGAGGTCCTCTGTGATTATCTGTAAAATCTGGAAGAGTCCCCCCCATGTCAAAGCCCGCTGATCAAAAGCCTCATTTCTACATGTAACTTTAATTCTGTTTTCAGGGATCCAGGCTTTGGCATCTTTGGGAGAATATTATTCTGCTGCCCAAGTGGTAGTGCTGGTGTTGGAAGTAGCATCATGGGGCGGGAAAACCAGTGAGACCCGGCGGAAGCAGAGCCAGTAGGGGTTACAGCAATGGATGGGAAGTGCCTGACAAGAAGTCTGAGTGAGTGCGGAAGGAGAAACACCTACTCGTCTCACTGGAGCATGGGGAAGGGACCTGGGCACGCTTGGTTTAGTACAATCCAACTCTTTTGCTCATCAAAAAAAAAATATCTCGACATCCTTCTAAGGACATGCTGGGCAGCATGTTTTTCCTCTGTGTGTACCTCACCGAATGCATAACAACTATGCATAGGTCGATTAAAGTAAAGCAGTCAGAAAAAGACCCGCTCTACTGAAGTGAGCATCTGGACCACATAACAGTCCATCTCCTGGCCTGTGTGATAGCCAGAGTTATTTTGGTGGGAAAACCTTGTGGTTAGAGCACAAAGCTTTCCTAGGCGGTGTGCAGAGTAGTGGCTCGTGGTCCAGACTCTTCAGTGATTTCCTCCTTCCCAAAGACAGGCTACAGGAGGCGAATGTGGGCGTCCAAAGCCTGTGGGTCTCCTTCAGTCCTCCTCAAATTCTGAAAAGGGATAGTTCATTATAACGTCCTCGAGGATGGGGAGCGGGAGGAGTCATTTTTCTGCCCTTTGGTTGAGATTTACAGCAAATGGGATTCGGAGGATTACAGCATGAAGGAAATGTCAATGTTAAATCTATAGACGGTCCCTTTAGTGCCTCGTGTCGTAAATTAAAAGCAAGTACCAGTGAGAAGGCTCGGTGAAAGGGACACAGGGAAATGCCAGGTGGGTCTGTGTTTGCTTTTCTTTCTGGAACACACATGCTTGGCTGCCCCCGGCTCATTGCCCCCTTGCCCCTCCCCCAGCAAGGAGCCACTGCTTCTGTGCGTCCTGGCTTGCTTCAGCTCCTTGGGCCACCACCTTAGAAATGCTGTTTCTGCAGCTCACTGCAAGGCCCAGCATCAGGTGTCACAACTGCTAGGGTGACTGGGTTAATGGCCGAGGCATTTTCCCCAGAGAAGCAGTGACAGACAGGCTTGCCTTTGTCTGTTCTGAGAGATGTCTGAATTTAAAACTTTGTCCCAGACAATGTGCTGGGACCCCTGGGGTTCGGTTGTTTGGCCACCACTCCTCCTCCTCAGTGCCACTAACTCTGTTA
Organism: Rattus rattus; assembly: GCF_011064425.1. Taxonomy (NCBI): domain Eukaryota; kingdom Metazoa; phylum Chordata; class Mammalia; order Rodentia; family Muridae; genus Rattus; species Rattus rattus. Next base: position 134,430,479 of record NC_046154.1, on the reverse strand, counting down.
GGAGGAATTGGATCCCGGGGCTCCTCTGGCTTCCATTCTGAACCCGAGTTTGATTTGAGTCCATGAAGTCAGGCCTGCGAATGAACCCTTTCTGTCAGACTCTCTTGTGACCTCTCTCCACAAGTGTTGATTCTAGGCCATCAGTGCAAGGGAGGCAAGGCAAGGTGGTGAGTGCTGGTTTTAATCCTTCCTCTTGCCTCCCCCCAACCCCCACCTGTTCCTGCCACACTAGAGTGGCTCTGATCTACAGGTATGTCCCTGTAGCTGTGACCTTTTGGTAAGGGTGACAAAGACTTTGTCTAGTATCCCTCAGTTGTACGCAGGAATATGTGAATTATGGTTTTTGGTCAGGTAATCTATCTTCATAAGTGCTCCAAGGCTGTTGTTGTCAATCATGTATCTCTGTGTGTGTGTGTGTGTGTGTGTGTGTGTGTGTGTGTGTGAGTATGGATGTATATGAGTATATGTATATTATGTTTGTTCACATATGTGTGGATGCACAAATATATGGCATCATATATGTTTGTTCACATATATGTGCGTATATGTGCACACACGCATGTGCATGCAGGTGCCTGAGTTACGTTTCTCATGAGCATTATGTGCTGATGTCCTGACGTCAGACTGGGCTGTACTGGACGACATGATCCTTGAGTCAAAGCGAAGCCATATGGGTGAATTGTGTATGGACGCCTGTCCTCATTGGAAAAGATTAGGACACAGACGCACGCAGCAGGAAAGATGCAGAAGTGCAAGGAGACAGAGATCTGTCCGCAAGCCAAAAGGAGCTTGCTCTTACAAAAACAAAAACAACACAAGGAAACAAAACCCGCTCCTCAGACAGCTGCATCTTGATTCCAGCATCCAGAGTTGTGAGTTCGGAAATGTCTCGTATGTAAGCTATCAGCTGTAGCACTTTGTCATGGCAGCTGAGTAAACACATACGAGAGTCCCCCGAGCGGCACTGAAATGGGGAAGCCGGACTATGTATGCCCCATGGCTCATCTTCACCACTGATACTGTAAACCTTAGCTTGCTATGGAGAGCGCTCCTTGTTGAAGTCGCATCCCTCCGCCTTGTTTCTACTTATTGACAGACTCTGAAGTGATGGCTTTCGGACTCCTTAACGCTTTCCCGGCTGCCTCATTATTTTTCAGGTGAGCTATGGAGTTTTTTAAGTTTACTCTTGCCTTTTTTTAATTAAAAAAAAAAAAACAACAACAACAACAAAACCCCCAACCAGTACCTATGCAAAATAGCTTTTGGTTTTAGAGGCAGAAGGAAGGTTTCAAGAAGCCAAACAACAGGAAGAGTTGGAAACGGCCCTGTGAGTGGGGCTTTCTGCCTCAGGGCACCCTCATCAGAGAAGTAGAACACATAGTCAGGTCTCAGCTCTGGGCCAGCGCAGTGTGGATGGCCCCGTTAGAGGCAAGTACAGAGACCGTGCACTTTCTCTTCCTAACTGGAAGCACAGGCTAGAAACCTGCTGATCCAGAGGGGGCGTGGGCAGCTCTGCTTTGGCAGCGCCCCAGGTAAGCTAGGCGCCTGGCTGGTTGACCCTGATCTACTGGTTGGGAATGTCTGCCCTAGAGGATCTTTCGCAACTCCATAGACTGTTTTCCTACGGACAGAATCACATGGCACTTGGAAGTTCATCTACGACGAGCCTTCCTCTCAATAAATTATAGTGGCTGGCTCCCCTGCACAGAGACCTGATTGGCCTTTGTAGGCATACTTGGCCTATAAAAGATTTTTTTTGTCTTTTTCCTAGTTTATAATAAAATGAAGCATTAGCAAAGTGCCCTGATGTTTAGCTGTAAGCATAGTACATAACTTTAAAAAAAATTAAAAATTTTATTTTTACTGGATACATTGAGCAGCTCCGTCAATCTTTAAATCTTTAAAAACTACCTGGGAATGAGAAGAGAATCGTCACAACCAGCTTTAACATAGGTTTCCAGGCAGAAGGGGTGAACGATTGCGATTCTGAGGCGGTAAGGGAGGGAATGTGATACGGTTGGCAATTCTGAGCCAGCTATGACCTTGAGTGTGATCAATAGACCGCTTCCTCTTTGTCAGGCAGAGCTGAATCCCGACTATTTTCCCCCAGCAGAGGCATTCATTTAATGATATTAAAATTTTCATTGATTATGCTCCATAGTTTGAAAATTGAAGCGGACCAAGTCAAACTCACTCAACCCCGTCGCCCTCCAGCCGCCATTGGACGCGCAGCTATAACTAAATGCTGCCACCTAGAGGACAGCGTGGGTATACCGCCTCCTCTCCAGCTGGGATTCTCAGGACTTCTGGAACCCAGGTCTCTCCTGCCTTTCCCTTCTGCCCCTTCTCCACGTGATTCACATCGGAATCTGTGTTTGACTTTACAGATTGTTTGCTTTGAAATACGAAGTGGAAGTTTTTGTAGTCTTTAGGGAAATTGTTCTTTATAAGTGATCGTTTAAATTCCCCCAGATGAGTGTCTAGGAGGGAGAGACAGACACTTGAAAGAGGAGCCCCGAGAGGGTGTGCTTCACACGCAGCTTCTAAAGCGATGATGCGAAGGCACGAGTCCTTAGTATTATCTCCGCCTTACAGCAGAATATGGGCCCGCAGCGCTTCTCCCTGTAAAAAGCCAAGGTTCAAACCCGACACAGTCGCCTCTTTGCTCATGCCTGGGAAGCCGGTCCATTCCTCTCTGGTTAATGCTGTTAGAAGTGGGCTTCTCTTGGAATGAATTCCAGCTTCAAGCCTTCCTGGCCACACAAGGAAAGTCTGTCCAAAAGGGAAAAAACAAAAAGAGGCCTTTCTATTGGCTTAAAGCTACCCCCCACCCACTGCGACGCCCGGAAAGCACAGCGCTGCGCTTCTGTGAAGTTGCCAACTATGGTTCTCAGATTGACCATGCAGGTTGCTGCTTCCTTTGCGTCCTGACAGAGGCTCCTCCTTTCCTCTGAAGGCCCTGGCAGCCTAGATCTTTGTGTGCCAGTCCTTTTCTCATGCTGCCCACACGTGCTCCATCCAGTCTCATGTCTAGCACAGACAGACATCTGTTCTCGGACTTGAGGACTCTGTGGATCCTGCACGCGGTTCTCCCCAACTCAGATTTGGGTTGAATGGGAAAGAGCACTTCACGCAAAGTGCTCCTAAGCTACCTGACAAAAAGCAGTGTATTGGGTCATCAGGTAGAGCATGACGGAGGAGGTGGGCATGCTAGGCACGCCACAACCGAAGCCTTTCCATCTCTGGAGCTAGCCGGGTGACACAGGCTGCGCTGTTTCACTCTGGAGAGATTCTGGGACCTGTGGCTTGTGCATGTCGGTAGGACGGTGCAAACACAGACTGCTTTCTGGCCGGGGAAGAAAGGGCTCTCTGTCTGGCGGAGTGTGGCGCAAGGCTTTAGCTTTGAGGTTTGGATCTCAACTTTTTGGGTGTCTGGGAAGTCCTCATCTGCGTTACTGAATTCAATCTCCTCTTCCCTTTTAGATTGAACTGTGCTGGGTGGAAGCTGCAACCTGTGTTCATTAACATCCTTGTGGTTCCAATTTGCGCAACCAATATTTTTCTTTACTCTGTACTTTAAAAGGGTTTCCTCTTCTAAATGAACTGTAGGGGGTTTGTGATCACACGGGCATGGGGTGTGGGTGGGAGACTGAAGGAAGTCCTTGATGTCCTTAAAATTGTATAGAAAGGTAAAGGGATTCACTGGGTGGGTGAGCATTGATTGCCCTTTGATTAACATATCTCAAGGGTCAGGGCAGTAGACGTCAGCTGGGGGTGACCGTGGCATGTTTCCCCACACTGACTCAGAGGGCTCTGCTCATGGAACGTGAAACATGACAGTTTAGTAGAATCGCATGGTGGGGGTGAAAACTCCCAGGGGTTTGCACGTTGGATCTATTCTAAGTCTGTGTTCTTTTGCGGTGGCTTTGGGGGGGGGGACTCAGACCAACCTTTCCACCAGAGTTTTAATTATGCATAATCACCAGCGGGCTTTGTTCTGGGCTATCACTTTCATCTGAAGCTCAAAGAGCTCAAACATCATTAACTCATTAAACCTTGCAACACCCCTGGGAGGCGAGGCGATTAACCCATTTTCCAGACGGGGACATAGAGGCACAGAGGGTGTCAGTAACTGTCCTAATGTTACATGAATCAGAGTTAGGTAGACAACAGAGCCCACTCATGTTCCACCCCCAGTCTGCTTCTCAGAGCCTTCCTTCCCCCATCACAGAAATAGTCACCCTTAGACCTTGGGAATCATTCTCTGCCTGGCTGTGTGCAGTGTTGAGCAATATTCAGGACATCATACCGAAATCAATGCCAAGATTAAAAAAAAAAAAAACGCCTATACCTTTCAAGGGAAACGGTTGTGATGATAATCACTGAAATAAAACGGAGTCTCCCAAAGACCTTGGCATCTTCTCGTAGAGGGCCCTTAAAACTTTTCTTACATTAAACCAGGAAATTCCACTTGGCCGAGCAGAAATGAAACTTGGACTTTACAAGCCTCAGAACTCCGTCTAAATGGAGGCACGCTCATGTTTGTCTTTTAAGTTTGACAAACGACCGTTTCTCCTTGGCTTCACTTCAGTGCGAGCGGTCTTCAAGTGAACCTCGCTGCTGGTTTGTTGTGGAGTTTAGGGCCAGGGCCTTGGCGTGATGGGGGGTGGGAGTCAAAGGGTGTTCTTGTTTATGGTGGTGGAACGATTGAAAGCCTGACACCCAGGGTCAGAGGGCAGAGAAGCAGTATCCAGAGAGAAGTCGTGAGTCTTCCTGTGTCTTCGCTTTCATTTTATGATGTTTATTTCACAAACGTTTGCGTGTAGCTACTAGCTAGGTGCGAAGCAGCTCTGAGGTGACCAATATGGAATGACCGTCCTTCAGTAATGTGTCATCAATGGGCCAAGCGTGGGACTAGTTAGAAAGAGCAGCTATCACTTGTGGAAATATTCCCTAGGCGTAGTCAGGGTGATTGGCTTGCATGCATGCTAAACTCTTCCAAAAGGTAGGTTTTGGGCATTGGAGGCAAGTCTGAAGGAGGGAAGGGTTTCCTGACAGGCTATCATGACTAAACTTCAAGGGTTGTCTGTTTGGAGAAACCTTTCACATTGATGCGATCAATCTCCAGCAGCAGAACCGATATTGTTTGCAGTATGTATGAGCAAATTATTCTTGGCTGGAATACACAGATATATCAGAAATGGGGCTGGTCTTCGAGCAAATTATAACGTGTTACAAAAAGCAGGATAAACTTAAAAGGACACGTAGTAATATAGTTTGACATGCAGTTATTACCACTTAAACCTGCACAGTAAGGAAAACAGAAATCCAGAGGAAAGGGGACGGTAAGTTAGAATTCTAGAGTTGAGCACAATTCTGGGAGAAACAGAAATCAACTTGGGCCTCCTGCTTTGGGCTATGTTCTGTTACTGTGACAAAATATCACAAACTGGGTAACTTGATAAAGAAGAGAGATGCATTTCTCTCAGCTCTGGGGGCTAGGAAATCTAAGCTAATATAGCATTAGTGTGGGCCCACTTTCTCTGTCATAAAATGATGTGGGCTATCACATGACAAGAGACACAGAGTGTGCCCACTGGTGCCTTCATCTTTGCCTTACAAAGTCATGGATCCCATCATGGAAGCCTTCTCTATACCTACTGGTAGTTATCTAGTTCAATGCCTTTTGAGAAATGACAATCTTTTCATCTTTTTTTTTGGTTCTTTTTTTCGGAGCTGGGGACCGAACCCAGGGCCTTGCGCTTCCTAGGCAAGCGCTCTACCACTGAGCTAAATCCCCAACCCCTCTTTTCATCTTTTAATTAAATTATGTAAATGATGTAAAAAATCAATTATTGGGCATATGTGGACTTTGTTTTAGAGCTCTCGATCAAGTTGACATTATTATGTTCATCTTATACTAATGCCATGTTATTTTGATGAGTGTAGCTTTGTAATAAGTTTGGAATTTGGGACATGTGAGTTCTCCATCTTGGTTCTCTGCCTTCCCACCCCCAAGATTGTTTTGACCATTCTAGGTCCCTTTGACTTCCCACGTGAACTTTTGAATCATCTTATCACAGATGATTCTGCAGAGAAACGAGCTATCTGGGAGTAGGGATTACAAAGAACCTGTAGATCGTTCATGGAAGACTTTCCACACCAATGATAGTTTTAAGTCTTCCAGTCTGTGAACAAAGCCTTACTATTAATTTATCTCTAATTAGTGATCTTTAACCGTAACTGTCTGAGTAAAAGTTGTATAGTTACTTTCTTAGATTTATTTCTAAGCATTTTGTTTTTGTTGGTGCTCTTGTAAGTGGAATTCTTTTTGAAAAAACAAACAAACCGGTTTGCTGTGGAAGTCAGAGGACAACCTACAAGAGTAATTTCTCGTTTTCTATCATGTGGATCCCGAAGAATGAGCTCAAGTCATCAGCCTGACAGCAATTGCTTTACTTACTGACCTGGGCCACTCCTTTCTTAATTTCCTTTTGTAGTTTGTGTCCTACAGACACAATTGGCTTTTTAAAATATCATATTTTGAATATCCTAAAGACTTACTAACTCCTTAGAATGCATTTATTAGTTCTAATGGGAATTTTTAAAACATGGGATCTCTCAGGATTTCTATGCCAGGCCAAGACATCTGGGAATCGAAGCAATTGCACTTCTTCTAGTCTGCTCTGTTTCGGAGGCTATGCCACTGCTATTGTAAATGGACGGTATTAGTCTTGAACCTAGGGATCTGAGGTTCCATGCATGCTAGACCAGTACTCAGCTACTGTCCTCCTCCCCTAGACCACAGTCCAACACGACTGTTTTACTTCAGTGTTTGTCTAATTGCTCTAGCTAGGAATCACGGTATCTTGAGAGATGTTGTGGTCTACAGTGAAAAGCTCTATGCCCCTCCCAAGCTATCTGCTGCTAATGTGACTGATGAACGTGCTAAGCTATGACCCCGGCACCAACTGCTAGACTGCTGAGGTGTGCAAAGGGGAGAATGGGAGGGCGAAGAGGGAAGAGTGAAAGGAGGAAGGACTGAAGTGGCAGGGAAGAGGGTGAGAAGGTAGAGTGCAAACAAGGAAGCTGTCAGCTCTTATGTGTGGTGCCCCTGCTACTACGGTAAGAGCTTAGGCACGGTGTTCCAGCTCCTCGCACGGCCGTGGTGGTGCAGCAGAGTAAAAGTGTCTTAGTCGATATTCTGTTGCTGTGAGGAGATACAATGAGCAAGGCAACTCTTAAGAAAGAAGGCATTTAACTGTGGGCATTGCCCAGAGTTTCAGTTATTGAGGCCATCATTATCATGATGGAGTGTGACGGCAGGCAGGTGCTGGAGCAGTCGCTGAGGGCTACATCCTGATACATAGGCAGGGAGAGGGAGCCTCTAGGCTTGGCATGGGCCTTTGAAACCTCAAAGCCCACCCCCCCAGTGACACACTTCCTTCAACAAGGCCACACCTCCTGATCCTTCTAATCCTTTCAAATAGCATTGCTAAGTTTTAAAATAAACGAGCCTATGGGGGCCATCCTTATTCACCATATAAGACTTTCATCCCCTTTATGCGGGCAGACATATTTATCTCCCTAATTCAGGATAGGCCCTGCTTTGGTCAGAGTACAAATAAACTCATTTGTTTTAACACTTCATCTCTGATTGGTGGCATTGTTTTAAAAAGGTTGTAGAACTTTTAGAAGGTGGAGCTTTGCTGCAGGAATTAGGTCACTGGGGCTAGGACTTGATGTTTCATGATCCAGCCAGACATTCTGTCTGCTCTTTTTCTTTTTTTTTTTTTTTTTTTTTTTTTTTTTTTTGGGCTTCTGCAGCTTTTATTTTGTAAAACCACTGGGGGGAGTCTTGATGGTGTGGGCACCCTAGAGATTACGCTTGGAGTTCGGAGGGCTCCAGACACTAGCTGGAAAGTCAGGTGACAGAAACAATGATTCAGACCCGGATCACATGATTACAAAGCTGGGGGCTCCAGCAGGGCTCCGGGTGGTCGGGGTGGACGCCTAAGGAAGCAGTGACATGGGAGGGCAAGCACTGGGCCAGCCTTGAGCTGCCTGGATGACAGAGACAGAGGATCTGGTAGCCCAGGGATCTCCAGTCCATGCCTTTACTTGGCCAGGGGGTTCCTGAAGGACCTGCCAAACTTGGCTTTGCTGCCCAGCTCCTCCTTCTAAGGATCTGATTATATTGGCCAGGCGCCAGATCGGCAGGGGGCACCAGTCTTGATCTGCCCAGTGCAGAGCCCCACCACCAGGTCGGCAATGAAAGTGTCCTCAGTCTCCCCAGATCGATGGGACACCATGACACCCCAGCCATTGGACTGGGCCAGCCTGCGCCTGCAGAGACCTCGGTCACAGAGCCAATCTGGTTCACTTTGAGCAGGAGGCAGTTGCAGGACTTCTCGCCTGCAGCTTTGGCGATCCGCTTAGGGTTGGTCACTGTGAGGTCATCCCCCACCACCTGGATGCCTGCAGTAGCTGTGAACTTCTGCCAAGCATCCCAGTCGTCCTGGTCAAAGGGATCTTCAATGGACACCACTGGGTAGTCCTTGATGAAGGACTTGTACAGGTCGGCCAGCTGGTCAGGTGTGATGTACCGGCTGGCGTCATCTGGAGACTTGAAGTCCAGGTCATACTTGCCAGCCCTGTAGAACTCGGAGGCAGCCACATCCATGCCGATGACAACCTGCTCAGTGTAGCCGGCCTTTGCAATGGCAGACTTGAGCAGCTCCAGTGCTTCTTTGTTCTCCAGGATGTTAGGTGCGAATCCACCCCTCATCACCCACATTGGGCGTCTTTCCATTGATGACGTTCTTCAGGTTGTGGTAAACCTCTGCTCCAATGCGTGGCTTCATGGAAAGAGGATGCCCCCACAGGCAGGATCATGAACTCTTGCATGGCCAGCTTGTTGCCAGTATGAGAACCGCCCGTGATCACATTGAAAGCTGGGACCGCAGGATGACTTCAGGTTGCCGCCAAGTCAGCAATGCACGGTAAAGGGGCACCCCTTCTCCACGGCACCAGCCTTGCAGACAGCCAGGATACTCCCAGGATGGCATTGCACCAAACTTAGATTTATTCTCCGTGCACCCATCTCGATCAATCTTCTCCTGCTCCACAACATTCAGTTTCTTGCTAACCAGAGCAGGTGCAATAGTTTTATTGATGTGCTCAACAGCCTTTGAGACACCCTTCCCCATGAAGCGGGTCTTATCATTGTCTCGGAGTTCTAGGGCCTCGTAGATGCCAGTGGCCGCACCGCTGGGCACCGCAGCACGGAAGAGACCTTTTGCGGTGTAGAGATCCACCTCAACGGTGGGATTCCCACGGGAGTCAAGGATCTCTCTGGCATGGATCTTGAGAATGGACATGTTGAAGTTCTGGCAGTAGGATCGCTGCGGAGGAAGGAAAGAGGGTCCTGGAGACACCGAAGGGAGTCTTAAGGACAGACGTGAGCGCGACTCGGTACCGGAGCAGCACTTGCTCTTTTCTTCTTAACCACCTACTGTGCTCTCCTTAGCTCCATGACTTCCCCACCACAGTGAAAATGGTCCCTCAAGCTTTGGGCGGAAAGTAACATCCTTCATCCCTAAAGTGGCCTCTTGTCAGGTATTTGGTCACAGCCACAAGAAAGGTAACTTCTTCAGGCAGCATCAGAGAAAATGCACAGTAAGCCATGTAATGCAAAGTCCCACATAGAAAGTGGTGACACCAGTTTGTCAATGGGCCTTTAGAAATGACATTGAACACATCACTGCTTGGTTTCCCTGGTTTCTTGTGAGGGCCCAAGTGGAATGAGGTGTAGGAGTATAGATGTAAGTAAGGAGCAAGAGCTCATTTCAAGTCCCCCCGCCCAGTGTTGTGGTATGGTGAGGCCATAACTGCTGACTTGGGATGGATTTGTTAGTCCCTTATTTTAACTTGGATGAACTGAGGGCAGTTGTATCCTGGTATGTGAAAGAAGTAAGATTCTTCAGAGGGTTTGAGATTTAAGTGAGTATCCTTGAGGTATATGACTTCTAAAGAAAATTCATCAGCAAATGAACGTGTCTGGATGCAGGCAGCATGAGGCCGTAGACTGTGTTACCTCTGGAATAACAAAAGGCGAGAAGGACCCTTAAGGAAATAGGCTGGCTCAGAATTATGAAACACGGAGCCCGTTTCTTACAGTGATTAATGATGAATCACTCTTTTAACTTTGGATGGAATAATGGGCTGCATCTGAGGAGCTCCATTAATCATCGTGAGAATTAGGCTTCTGCCGATTCATTACTGCAGGGCCGACATGTGCTAAACAGTTGAGCTGGATTCCAGGAAGGGTGAACTTTAGGCGAGGGCTGGCTTGAAGAGTGCAAACATCAGGAGTCTTTTCTCACTGCTGGGTGGTGGTGAGTGGAGAGGACATCTCCTTATGCCACCCTCCCTCCTCTGCACCCCTTCCAGAGGCAACAAAACACCAGCAACTAAGTCCTCAGGCTTTTTATCCAGTAGACAAAATTGACACGTATCGTAAAGTCTGATACTTTTATTCGTCTCTTGCTTTGCATAAAGTCAGGCATGAATGCCAGCAAAATCAGTTTATCCTTCTTCTTGCAGAACAAAATCATCCCTGCGAATTTTCTCCTTTTCCGAAGATGTCTTAGTATCGATAATAAAAACCCAGGCTGCAGGCAACAGAAGGGAGAAACCTGGACCATATAAAAGGAAGTCAGATTGGATTCCTCGTTTGGCCAACTTCAAAGCCTCCTAGCTGAAAAGAGGGTTAAACAGTTGTTCCGACAGATTTAAACTGAGGCACTTCAAAGGGACGGGCAGTGTGCACGGCTCTTTGGCGTTGGGAGGAAGTGATGGGAAACCCTAGGGAATGTCATGTAGTCCTTGACTCAAGTAGATGCGATTGTCATAGCATAAAAGCCACACCTAGATTACAAAGGACTCACGTTGCTTAATGTCGTTAGCTCCAGCCGTCTTGCTGAGTCATGATGTCCATTCTAGTCACCATCTGGACACTTACCTCGGCCCACAGAATACAGTTTTTAAATGAGGTCTTTTTAAAAGTTTAGATAAAGCTTTAATATTTTTTGTACTAAAAGAATAGTTGTAATAGTCATATTAAAGGTACACACTTTTGCCAGCACTTATGGGAAGGAATGATGAACAGCTTGCATCTACAGAGCAGCCCTGTGTAGCTTATGCCTACCCATAGGCTTCCCAGACAGATGCTGTCATGGGTCTTCAGTGGCTTCCTGGCTGACTTTTCTGTCCTCGGGTCCTTTCTCTCTCAGCCCATTTTTCATATCTGACAGAAAGGACTCCTTAAGGCAGAAGATGTGTCTGAATCCTGCCTGAATGGAGACCCTAGTGAGGTGACGATCCCGACGGCTATTCCCAAGCGTTCAGGCAGTCGGAGTGGAGGAGGGGACCAAGGGGACCATGTGCAGTCCCGTACACTGACCCCTTTGCCAGAGAATGCAACTTGCAAGTGACCAACTGAAACATGCCTCAAGGCGTATCTAAAAGTATATTTTGCAAGGTGTGCCAGCATATGCCTTCCCTCCCCGGTCTAAAACATTTCATGTTGAACTTTTAAGTTGTATCTGAAGTGTGAGTTCATTCAAGGGGGAAAAAAATCTCATTCGGATTCTTTAAGCATCTATGAGAAGGAAATAAGAGCAAGGTATCAGTTTATTATACTCCAGAGGATGCACACAAACACACAGCCATTCGCATCGTCAGACAAAATGAATAACAATAACACTGTGAAGATGAGGAGAACGCATCATAGACACAGTGTTCTCTCCCTCTTTCCTCAGGTACGTGTCTATTCAGTAAGAAGGGATTCTATGCAGTGCCAGTAGGGTCTCTTAGTGGTGAACCCTGTTTGGAAATGTATGGTTCTTTATTTTATAGGAAAGCGTTAAGCTTTCACTGACACCCCAATAAAAAATATATTGCTATTTTTAAAAAAGTATTTACAAATTTTTAGATTGTAATACAACTATATTATTTCCCCTACCTTCTCTGATCTTCAAACCCTTCCATACACACACCCCATCCACTTTCTGTCAAATTCATGGCCTTTTTTTTCTTTAGTTGTTGTTGTTGTGTATATTCCTAGATGTATAACAAATACCTTTAATCCCAGTGCCTGGGAGGCAGAGGCACGCAGATTTCTGTGAGTTTGAGATAAGCTTGCTCTACATAGAAAGTTTCAAGTTGGGGCTGGTGAGATGGCTCAGCGGCTAAGAGCACTGACTGCTCTTCCAGAGGTCCTGAGTTCAATTCCCAGCAACCACATGGTGGCTCACAACCATCTGTAACAGGATCTGATGCCCTCTTCTGGTGTGTCTGAATAAAATGTGAATAAATCTTTAAAAAAAAAAGTTTCAAGTTAGCCAAGGGCTACACAGTGAGACCCTGCTTCAAACAAAACAAAAAGACAAGAAAAAAACAAAACAAAAAAACCAAGACAAAGAAACAAAAACAAAACAAAGCTTTATCTTATTTTGAGAGAGGGGGAGAGAGAGAGACAGAGAGAATGAGAGACAGAGAGAGAATGAAAGAGAGAGACAGAGAGAATGGGAGAGAGAATGAGAGACAAAGAGAATGAGAGAATGACAGAGAGGCAGAGAGAGAATGGAGACACACACACACACACAAACACACACACACACAGAGAGAGAGAGAGAGAGGCAGAGAGACAGAGAGACAGAGAGACAGAGAGACAGAGACAGAGAGAGAGATCTTCAAGCTCCAAACACTTTGGGATCAGCAACTACAGGATGACACTATAGGACAAAGCACAAACGGCAGCCATGGAGTACGACCGTCAGCAACACAAACTCAATTCTGTCTCCACTTGGAGTTTTAGATTCTTCCACCTGAAACCTGGGATCCTTTCCTGCTCCCGTTGCAGTTCCTGCAGGTGAGCTGGCCTTCGCTGGCTGAGCCAGCAGCACCCCTGAGCTGCAGGCTATAGTACTGTTAAAGGCTAGCACCCTTTGTTCTACCTCTCCTCCCTTCTTAGGCCTCTCCTTTGAGCAGCTGAGCGGAAGAGTGTGCTGGAGAGGGGGCCTTCGTGGGTCCTTGGCTGATTAGGGTTTGTTTCCTTGAACTGTGTTCAAACATGAGGCCAATACCGGGGCTGACAAACAGTAACGGTGGGGGCTTAAATAGCACTCGGTGAAAAGTAACGTAATTCCGTCAACCCTTAGGTAACACCATAGGGGGTGACTAGTGCTTCAACAGCCAAGGGAAGGATCTCCGATAAAACCGAAAGGTGGGTTCCTGGGAAAGAACAAACTGTTTAGAAAGGGCTTGACTTCAGAAGGTTGAAGTGCGGTTTGGAAGCCTACAAAAGGCAGAACTGCAGGAGGATTAGGCACCTGGACAAAAAGCCCTGAGTTCGGGCCTGTGCCTTAGACCGGGAAGCAGGTGCCAGAACCTGAGTAGGCGTCGGATGGTGGCAGCTCCGAGCTCCGGGCAGAATGACAAGCAGCTCAGGTGCAGATGGCTTGGACAGAAACCCGCAGGGAGAGCTGGGTTTCGTTCCTCTCTATTCTTCAGAGACTAGACCGTGGAAGTTTTCTTGGCTAAACCTACAGGTACTGTGGAGCTCAGAGATAAGCATCAGCCCCTCTCTGCTCTCTGGGCTTCTCCATTACGGTGAGAAGAAAAGACAGGCTTTGGGGTTTGGAAACCTGTCGCAGAGCGGAGGGCCAGGTTCCCAGGGCTCATTGGAAGGAACGGGTGAAAAGCTGGCTTGTGGTTCCGTGGTTACCTGTGATAACACACCAGGCAGGAAAACTCAGGCCTCAACTGAAGCTCATTTCAGAGAAAGTGACCTCAGATGGCCCCTGAAATCAGGGCTTGAATCTCCTCTCAGAAATTGTCCCGATAGGCTTTAGACACTGCTGCTAATTCTGTTATTTCCATAAAGCAGTACAGATACATTTTAGGACAGTTCAAAACTCTAGTCACTGAGTAGCAAGTTAAAGGCTGAAAGACAGGATTGTTGTCAGAAACTTTTTTTTTTTTTGGTTCTTTTTTTTCGGAGCTGGGGACCGAACCCAGGGCCTTGCGCTTCCTAGGTAAGCGCTCTACCACTGAGCTAAATCCCCAGCCCCCAGAAACTTTTTATTGTCCAAACCAAATTAAATTTAATGTTTTGGTTCTTAGTCAGTGAAGACTCTCAGTTGCTTTGGGCCGCTTATCCAAAATATCTCTGTGAGTAATTGGTGAATGTCAGAAATTGCTGCTCACGATCAGAAGTCTCCGGAGTCCTGTATGAAGACACAGGAAGCATCCGTGTCTGATGAAGGCTCATGGTTCAGAGAAGGACACTTTTTCTCCTGGTGGAAGTGATGACGTCTTTCCATCTTCTTTTGGAGGGACAGCAACTTTGTCCATGTTGGTTGCCCCTACTTGATCTAGTCATGTTCTAAAGGCTCTGCCCCAATGTCATCACCTTGGGGCTTAGTTTCAACACATGAGTTTGGAGGCTTGTAAACAAAGTGTAGCAAAGTCCAACCCAGAGATGGGCGTGTTTTCTTTGAAGACAAATACACCCTTTTCCCCAATGACGTGATTTGGTGCCAACATTTTAGCAGGGCACTCGCGCAGGAATTTTCCCACTTTTTGCAGGTTCAGAGTTTAACTCCTTAGCTCGTTCCTTTGAATTGAGCATCGTTGTGAACCAGCATGCTTTTACGTTCTTTTGCCTTATAAGCTGGAGTTTACGTCATTCATTGAACAGTCATTGAGGGTCTATAGTAAACCCTCCTTCAGGCATTTGGAACTTATCAGGCAACAATACAGCCCAATATTTAGTACAAAGAAATTTGCAGTGTTAGCGGATGAATAAACTCTAAATTTCTCTTTTCCTATGAAAGAGACGGTGTCTGAAACTTTTCCAAGCCATCCACGATGTTGCTCTTGTAATTCTAGAATAAGATGGCTCCACAGACTTCTACCGCAGTTCCTCTCAATCTCAAGGTCTTTGTTTGTCTTAGCATCTGCCTCCTCCTCCCCAGCTTCCTCACGATCTGTCTATCATTGGGTGATACGTACCTTCCTAAGAATATCTGGAAGAAAACATGAAGATTAGGCAGGATTGTTGTCAGAAACTTCTTTTTTTAACTTCCAAACCAAATTTGGTTCTTAATCATTTGGTTCTTAGTCTGTGAGGACTCAATTGCTGTGGGCTGCTTATACAAAATATCTTTGGCTATGCATTCCTGCTAGGCCCAGGTGAAGCTGTTGGAACCTCAAACCTAATAAAGATTTAACCAGATTAGATACAAATATTCATCCAATGATCCAGTGATTGCTACTTTGTCCTAATTTTAGTGCTTCCATTTTTCTGTTTGTAATCCTTTCCTGTAACATGTCTGCCTCTGTCTGTTTATTTCAAGCCCAGTCTGGGCTTAATTTGTTGGAATGACCTTTCTTCTCCACTGGGCAGGAAGTACCATTGCGTTAGCGGGTGAGCATGACCCAAGTCAACTTCTTATTTCAAAGCGCTCATCTCCGTTGAGTCCAGTTGCCTTAAGCAGGATCAGGGTGTATCCAGCAAATGCAGATGGTGGTCTGCTCCAGCAGGTGCCTGAAGGAGGAGCAGGGTGAGGAGGAATCCCCCTGCCTCCCTAGGATTGGCACACATCCTTTTCCACTTGGGATTTCTTCTGGATGAGACCATAGTCTGAGGAGCTGCTATGATGGAGTAGAGGGAAGGCCATATCTGATTCACATTACTTCTTTTAGTAACTTCTGTGAGGCTCTGCTATTCTCTTTTGCAACACAGTGAAAACACTACTTTAACCTAAGATACTTCCTTAAAAGTGCCTGGCACCTGGGACTGATTCTAGCAACTGGCTGTAGGCTTCCTTCTAATCCTTCTAATTTGGAATCTGAGGATATGTCACCAACTGAACTTGCGATGTTGGATGAGCAACAAGTTATATATATATATATATATCTTGTTTATATATACATCATAGAATGTAAAATCAAATACAAAGTGCATATCTGTATAGGTGTAGATGCTTAAGTATAAATATTACATGGGGACACACGTCTACAAAAAATTACTCTCTTGTTTACTTAAAATCTATGTTTCAAAAGACACTGGAGCCTCACTGCCTCCGTTGGCTGTCCTGTGGTGGGGGGCAGGGTTTACTGCTAGTGATTCTCTGTTGCTCCGTTCTCTTGAAGCCTCCAAGGAAGGGGAAATAACTCACTCAGGCTGCCAGCATACTCCACTAAGACGACTTCCTCCCAACTCTCCTGCTCACAGAATCTCCATGTCAAGCTTCAATATGCCATGAAGGCCAACTAAACCCAACCATCAATGGAGGCGGAATCCCCCTTTTTGTGATTAAAAGAAAAATTCCTAAGGTTTAAAAACCTTCGATGGCATTATTACTTTTAATTTATAAACATTAAGACAGCACGGCTCAAATTTCTCTTGTTAACCATTTCTTAAATGTTAAGTTCAGTTGTGTTATGTGTATTGACGGTGTTGTGCAACCCGCGTCTAGACGGTTTTTAGCTTGCAAAACTGCTTCTCCGGACCCATTAGGCAAGCCTCTCTATTTCCTGCCTCCCCCATGGGCTGGCAACCACCCTAACTGCTTTGCATCTTTAGGAACTTGGCCACTCTAAGTGCCTTGCATAAGTACAGCCATAAGATATTATAGCTATTAAAATATTTATATGGAATTTTGATTGAAGTTACATTAAATTTATAGACTTTAAAAGAGACTTGGTAATGAATTTTGCTATAAGTTACCACAGGAGTCCCTTAAGGTGAGCCCTGCAGATTTCTTATTGAGTACCACCTAGGTGTTTTGTGTTTTTGATTGTTCTTACTTCTCCACCATGCTGGGGTTAAACCCAGGCCCTAACACTGGCTAGACTAGTCTTCTTTGCTCCTTTTCTTTTGAGGTAGGATCTCATGCAGATGAGACTAGTTTCGAACTCCCTATGGAGCTGAGGTTGGTCTTGAACCCTTAATCTTCCTACCTCTGACTCTCATATGGTAGGTGGGATTAGGAGTACACCAGAATGTTTGTCACTCTCTTGCCTTTTACGACTGAAATGTCATTATGCTTCAATTTGCTTTCTTTTAGAGGAACAAGAAAAAGAAATTGATATTATACAGTCGGATTCCATTACAAGATGACTACTGCTATTAAAAGTCCTCCCCAAACACACACTCACGCGTGCAGACACCGTTTCCAAACACACGCTAGTGAATCTCTGCTCTAATCATAAGAATGTTCCCAGACAAACCCAGGAACTTGCTGCATTAGATTCATTGCTACGTTCTTTTATTAAATTTGCCACATTTCACTATTAAATTTGCTAACACTCTGTGCAATTTCTTCTTTTCTGTTGCAGGTAAGAGTCCGCCTATCGTTTGCTCTCTCGGTATTTGTAAGACAGTTTATTAGCGTTTGCTGTGCTGGTTCCTCAGTAATGAACATTTCTACCATTTGGAAAGCTTTGGGATAATTCAAGTAGGCAGAGAGATCAGACTGCATTTTCTTTAAAGGCTTGAAGTACTTAGCCAAGCGAAGCCCTGCAGATAGAACAGCGCACACAGACTGTAAATGAGAACCAACACCCTGGCTGGCTGCCTCACTTTCTAAAAGACTCAGGGCAGAGATCGGCCTCTCACAGATTTAAAGGATAGAGGAGTGTCTGAGACTGGAGAGGCAGCAGGCCTGGTGCGTTCTGGGTCTGGTTTGGGGTCTACCGTTGCCAGATGACTTGGCTCGCCTCTGTGAGGAGCTCGTTTTAATCTGTAAAGTGGGGACAGCCATGGAACCGGCACACATGGCAAGGTTGGAGGTGCTGTCAGTGGGTAGCATTCACCTAGCAAATGCAGGCACCAGGCCCAGCCCTGGGACACAGCAAGAGAAATGGGGGTAGCCCACAGAAGCAAGTGATAACCAAACAAGCTGGTTTAAAAACATATTGTTATTAAATCTTTGAGAATTCCATGCATTGCATCTTGACCATTTCCATTCCTTCCCTCGTCTCCACCCCTCACTCTGTGGTCACCCAACTCCATGTCCTCATTCTTCTCCTTTTTCATTTATTCATTGCTTGTTTTTAATCCATCCGGTCTAATCAATGCTGTCCATGTACTCTTGGGTGTGTGACCATCCACTGGAGCACGTGAGACCTGCCAGGAGCCGCATCCTTCAACAAAGTGTACCCAGCCTATCTGAACACGACGTTCATCCGACAGTCTCTGGTACCCATCCCTGCATCCGTGTGCACTGACTGTTATGACACCCAGAGCATCTCTGGGCCATGGGAACATCTCCCAAACACTACCCTACAGGTGCTGCAGCAAACTAAGACCGAAGACAAGGACGCACATCACGTATGACAACAGACGTTGGAGATTTTCTAATCTCAGAGTTTATTCCTCTGTAATTTGTATAACAGTTTGTATCCTAAAATTTTAGCCACTTAGCCATAGATAAAGGTGAGCAATGCCAAAGTGTGTACTTTGATGGCAAAGTAGTTAGGGGCACTTGCTGTGTTTGAAGAGGACATGCCACATTGAGTGGCTCACTGTTGCTTAAAACTCCAGTTCTAGAAGAGATTATGCCCCTTCTGGTCCTTATAGACAGACACTGCACACATGTGGAGCACATCTATACACCTAAGTACACAACACGTACATATGAAATAATAAAGACACCCTTAAAGACTCTCAAACACAAAGAACTCAAGGCCCCAGATTATAAAAAGAGGTGTTCATATAACTCTCTCTCTCTCTCTCTCTCTCTCTCTCTCTCTCTCTCTCTCTCTCTGTGTGTGTGTGTGTGTGTGTGTGTGTGTGTGTACACCAGGTGTCAGCTCACTCTCTGTGAAAAGGGCTAGGTAGTAAATATTTGGTTTTGTGACCTTTAGGAGACATTCACCCCTGTCCTCAGGCTGAAGAAGTTACTACATACTGTTCAGAAATGAATGTTGGCGGCTGCATTCCAAGAAAACTTTATGGATACTGCAATGTGGATAATTTTCATGTCATGAAATCTATACTCGCCTCCTTCAATCATTATATAGGGGGTCGAAAGCCACTTGTAGCTTGTAGGCCATGCAACAGTAGATGTTGGAACACACTCTTGTTGATCCCCACTTTAGCAGCCACTACACAATTCCTTGGTAGAATCGACTGTACTCCCGGATGTAAAGTTCATTGGCTGAAGATCTTGATGCAAATTCAGCAAAGCACCACTGATGGCAAGTTGCCTGGAAATCTCCCCTACTCTGAGCCAACCAGACCTTCTACACAGTTGCTCACAGGGAACGACTTCACAGAAATGACCAATGTCCGAGCCACTTTGCAGTCAGAGAATGGGTTGAAAGAGAAGACAAAGAAACCACCACTCATCTTCTGGTTTTGTTTTGTGGTGTTGTAGATCACATCCACTGAGCCTTGTGCAACTACCTGTGAACCATATCACCTCTCAGTTGCCCGGGGTATGGATGAAACCGCTCTTTAACAAGCTACTTGCTAAACAACACTTCTTTCCCTTTGAGAAAGACGGTGACCCCCTCATGCATCGTTCTGAGGTCTTAGGAAATAGTTGTGAATGAAACATATCTACCAAGAGGTTCAGGAATCGCCCAAAGAATTCCTGACATAGAGAGCACCCTAGAAACATTTCATCTCTGCGCTTTGAGAGTTAGTTATTCGATTAAGTCATTCTTCATTGAAAAGAATCAAAAGCAAAAGAACAGAAGTTCTGGTGCCTTTATGAGTATATATGGTGCTGAGAAGCCAGAAGGTACTTTTTGAGCTCCAAAAAAGTATTATGCAGTCTTCGGGGTTGCCATTTTTTAATCACGGATGGCTTAAGAGAACTTCTACAGTTGTAACCTTCCAAAAGAACTGCACAGTTCCCCCAGTAGACAATTTTGGAAACACCTCAGCCCTTGGTAGGAAACATATTAAGGCACAAGGACACAGGAGCTGGCAGGACAGAATGTTTTCCTAAAAACAGTCCTGTTATGTAGCACTTAGGCACTAGGACTAGTTAAACCACAGTGCTCTCACGAGTGAAATGAGGCCGACAGGCCGATAGCTGTCTCTCACCAATATGGCTAAACACTATGAGATGTTTAGTGCAGATAATTAGTACAGTGCCTGGTACCTGGTAAAAATGATAGCTCTGATCATTTCGATGATTGCATTTACTATGTGCAACCATGCCTGTGTGTCCATGTATGTGTGCCTCTGTGTATGTGTACATTCATACATGTGTCGTAATATATCCCCCAAAAATCATTGAGACTTGAAACTTGTGACACTTAAACAAATACAGAACCACTCTGGGAAATAAGGCTCCATGAGTCATAAAGGCTCCATGACATCTGTGGAGAGTCAGGATTTGAGTGACCAGACACGTGGCCTGTGGGATCCAGGAAAGAAGGGAGTGTTTCAAGCATGTTCTTTTCTGTCAGATCGCATACAGAAGTGTCCGAGCCGACTGTGGCGGAAACCGTGCCATCCATTCACGTATACTAATGGAGTTGGAAGTTGACTCTGTGCTTCTGCCATTTAAGGCTGCACAGCATGGAATTTCTTGAGGTTTATAGTGAAATAGAGATGCACAAATATATGGAGTGTACTCAGACTGGAAAACTTGCCTTCTGAGAGAAGGCTGGGGACATAGAGTCATCGGAATGCAGCAGCAAAAGGACTACTTGATACAGTGAACGGTGAGGAATCGAAAGGAAGACACTGCAGTGCCCACGAGAAGTGAGCGTTTACCCTTGGTACAGATCCCTTCTGGGTTAAACGCTAAGAACCTCAGAAGAGACCGAAGCCACTCATAATGGAGTGATAATTAGCTTGCCATGTGGAAAAACTTCATTCTGAATTCCACTCTTGGAGGGTTCCGTGTAAGGCCATTTGGCGTTTGGTCTTGTTTGGAGTTCCTGACTTCCTAGCACGCAGGAGCACATGTTGAATAAGGTGGGTCCCCTCACGAGAGAGGGCAAGGGGCTCGCATCCCCAGTGAGCTGAGGTCCCCTAGGCTCCACTCTTACAAGTTCTATCACCTCCCAACAGTGCCACGCACAGGCTGAGGCCTCCGGCGACACTTTCCAGGTTCCGGTATCTGATGTCTACTGGCTCTAGCGGGACTGAACCAAGTTTCAGAGATGACCCAGGTAAAGGGAGATAATTTGACTTACTCTTAATCTCTGTCTCCTCCTAAGGACCGAGCAGAGGAAGCAGAAAGACTGTGGGAAAGATTATGGGGGCTCTGTCACAAGTTCCTGTCACTCAGAACTCACGTGCAACACACGAGGATGGTCTCATATGCAAAGTAGTCACAGCCACTGATGCTGCAGGGGAGTAAGTAAGACCTGTGTTCATGGTCCCAGAATTGTGGCAAAATTCAGATTGTTTCCAAGTGCTCAGGGCTGGGAGTAGAACTCGCCTGTCAAATGCTTTTTTTTTTCTTTTTTTTTTTTTTCTGGCAACTTAGTGACAACCTTTCCAAATCCATCCATCAGTCTGTTCCCTTGTCTCCTGAATCTTACTTATGGATTTCTTTCAAGTAAAGAATATTGACCTATATTGAGTCGGAAGAAGTCAGATGTCCTGTTTCACACCTGCAAACTCAGCCCTGAGAAGGCTGACACTCGGCAGGCGGGCTGGCCGCAGCAGCAAGTTTGAGGCCAGCCTGAGCTACAGAATGACACCTTAGGTGGGGGCGCCGGGCGGGGAAGAGGAACGAAGAACCGCAAACTAGGAAATGAACGGCGGTGAAAGAGCGGAGAGCTTGATCTTGTGACTTCTCAGAAGGCTGTGAACATGATAAGGCTTTCCCACCAGAGGAAGGGGCAGTTCAGAAAGAACGCGATTAGATGGGATTAGTCATCCAGGGAAGGCTCTTGAGAGGAGCCACGGCCCCTCCCCCGCATCTGTTGCCCTTTCTGAAAAAATACTCTGACTGTTCTGAAGCATCGAAATGTCCCTGTCTTCTCTATTAACGTTTGTGGTTTCTTCTAGTTTTACAAGTTTGTTTGCTTTTCACAAATTAGTAAAAGTCAGAGACATGTGATGTTTTAAGAAGTTTATAATTCAGACCTCTTTGTCTGGAAAAAAATGGTAACTTCCTTAAATCTCTTGCTCCTGATAAAGAGCAAAAGTCATTGACATTTTATGACCAGAAAATTGCAACAAATAGATTTTTATTATGGCAAGCTAAAAAAAAAAGTATAAATAGTAATGTTTTAAACTATAACTCAAACTTTCACTTCTAATGAACAATGTTTCAAAGAAAAAATACATTTTAATTTTTAAAAAAGATTTATTTACTTATTTAATGTATGTGAGTGCACTGTAGCTGTCTTCAGACACATTAGAAGAGGGCATCAGACCTCATTACAGATGGTTGTGAGCCACCATGTGGTTGCTGGGATTTGAACTCAGGACCTCTGGAAGAGCAGTCAGTGCTCTTAACCGCTGAGCCATCTCTCCAGCCTTACATTTTAATTTTTTTTTTTAATTCTACGGTTCTGAAATCACTGGAAATAATCCCTTATTAGTTTAACAAAGATTTTTACACTTTCAAATCGACGAAGTATCTGCCATCTGATCATTCCTTTGCAGAATATCTGGATTTTATTATTTCAACTTTATTTAAAAAATAAATTCAAATGCAATTACATCACTTTACTTTATCCCTATTCTCCCTCCAATTTCTCCCATTTCCCCTCCCACTTCCTTTCAAATTGATGGAGATATATATTAAAATATATATATATATTTTAACCTCCTAAGTCCATGTGGCTTGGATAGATTTGATCTCATGATTGACTCACTTTGTACTGGATAGCCCATTAAGAAGCTCATCCTAGAGGTTACTTCTCCCTCTCTCCACAGTCACGAGTTGCCTGGAGTTCTTTGTCTAGGGGTGACACACAGATTTCCCCTTTCCACTTACCGGGTCTATTGATATTTATTGTTCTTCGGGTCTCATTTTTACAGCCATATTGTTGAGGCATCATTATGAAGTTTCCGTGTCATTTCTAGGAGGCACAAGCTCACGGCAGACTTTCTGCTCCTCTGGACCCAAAAACGCCCAGGGATTAAAGCCAAACAGAACAGTCCAGTGCGTGGTAGCAACCACAGCTGTATTTTGGCCAGCCGGGGATTCTAGTCTTTTGATCCGTGTTTACACTAGAGCTTTGCCCTGGTGCTGGAGTGGCCCCATGACCACACCAGACAAAAAGCAAGTTGGAGCAGGGCAGGGGTGGGGTGCAGTGAGGGGGGTGTGGGTGTGGGGGATTGGGTGTGGGTGTGGGAGATGGGGGGCAATGGCCATTTTTTCTTCACTCCAAACATAATAAGAAGAAAGAATGGACTTCGGTTTGATTCTCAGAGACGGGTTTTAAAAACATCTTGTTCTGACAATGAAAGCACAAAGTGCAAAGGTTACTTACCTTAACAGAAATGGATACAAGGCAGTCATTAAAAAACACTAAGCCAGTAAAATATCTCCATTGCCAGTAGCAAGCAGGATGACATTCCCCTGGGGGCTACCTTTCCACATTTAAATCTTCGTAAAAGAACAACACTGGAAAAACCCTTGGTCACTGACTAAGTTTTAAAACCATGATTCTAACTAACGGTGAGTACCTCATAGATTACAGGACCCGATGCTGGTGTTCTGTGGAACAGGGTGAACTGTCTCGGGGGGCCGGGGGAGGGGAGGGGAGATGGGGGAGGTAGTCCTTGTCTGATTGGCCAAGACTGCCGTTCATTATCTTCAAGACCGCAGGTCCTGTCTGGATAGGAACTTTCTTGCTTGTACATGGAACACGCTCCGTCCCCGTATCTGATCAAACTTAATTGTTTTTATCTTTTAAAAAATCATCGTGTTTAACCGTTGATTTTTTTTTCTCTTAGATTTGTCCGTTTTCTCTAGGATTCCAGGTGAATTAATTTTATTTATGGAGATCCTTTGGAAAACACCCAGACTCTGGCTCGTAGAATGCCCTACTCCCAAGTAAGCAGGACCAAGCTGAGCTTCAGCAAAAGCTGACAGCGAACAGGGACAGATGTGGGTGAAATGCTGGCTCTCTGTGACAGAAGTGGTGTGCCGGGCACTTCAGAGACATTGCATCCCAGTTCTCCAGCACGCCTCTCGGCAGCTAACATAACATCTCCAAACTGTTGACACGGATGAGGAAGCCTACCGAGATGAAGCAACCCCCGAGGGGTCATAGGGTCAAAGGACAAGCTGGACCAATAGAAAGCCGGAGCTCTCTTCTGCAGGCTGTTCTGTTTGCTGCCCTCCCCTTAAGCCCTTAAAAGCACTCGGTTTAGCATGGTAGTGACCTTTGTGGTTGTCAGGGTGCTGGGACAAAGTGGGAGCAGGACATGTCCCGGCGGCTAGGCTCAGAGAGTCCTACTCAACAAGACTTATGCAGAAAAGGTTACTCAAAACTAGAGGTAGGAAGGCAATAGCTGTTTAGCCCCACATTTTGACTTGTTTGTTTCAGATAGGTTTCTTTCCTCACTAAGTTCTAATGGAGAGAGACATCACTGAGTTTTTCTCTCAAGTCCCTTTAGAAGTCCAACACTCCAAGTACAGTGGCTCTCAAAACAGAGGCAAATGCCTCTCCTTGTTGCGAGGTCTGAAATAAACAGTCAGCAATTTTTTTTAAGCACTCGTTTAACTTCGTCCAGAGGGATTTTTTTTTCCTAATGAGAAAGACTTCATTGGGTCATTGTTTTATTTCAGGGTCAGAACAAGTTCCGACTTAGTACCCACAAGGCTTGCTAAGAGGGCATCTTAACAGGGGATATGCAAATACGGTGCAGACACAGCTCCGAGCCACCCAGGATGAAATATGGTGACAGATAATATATTTCAGTCTGAATTTTCAACACTATATAAATGTTCTTAATTAATATTAAAACAACAATTAATGGGAAAACAACCCTGCTGACTTGATAAATGGAGCAGCATGTTTTTCAAGGGCATGAATTTTTTTTCCCCTCTCTGATTCCAAGTGTAACGCAGATTAAGATTCAGCCATGAGTTTCAGTGAGCACACAAGGAATTAGAGATTACCTGCTCTGAGGCTTTGTGAGCCCTGTGGACGTTTGCCCTCCCATACTGACAGACACTGTCCTCCATTTCCATCTCCCCATCTCTCCTTCCTCTTTTCCTTTATCCCCTCTCTCATGAGAGCACACACCATCAGCGCAGAGCAAATAGTCAATAAATTATCAATGTCGTCCAACCTGGTATGGACAGCATCATTTTTTCAAATGTTGAGGCCATAGACGATAACTAGTTTTGCGTCCAGTGAAACTGACGGTTCTTAGAAGCGGTGAAGTAGAATAGTCATGCAACACTCATATAAGCCGTATTGACTTTTGTATTATAGTAGCCAGAAACACAACTTCAAACAATGCTATCATGGCAGAGGGCTTGCTGATCACTGTAGCCTGAAGTCCAGAGGAAGGTTCACTCTTCTGCTCGTCCAATGGCATCGCCTCCTACAGATCCCCTCCTGTCTGTCTCTTCCTCCCATTTCCCATCTCTACTTGCTTCTGTGTCTTTGTTTTACTCGTTAGATTTATCCTTCCGTGTCTCATGCTTCCTTTTCCCTTCCCCTACATTGCTGAGGGCTGATAGCTGTGCCTTCTAGGACCCAAGAAGAGAGGAGGCAACTTCCTAGCGACGTGGAAAGCTGACTAGCTGAGGTCGCCGTCCACTCTGAACTAATCCTGCTTTCTGAGTATGGTTCTGACATTAGCTAAAGACTCTATCTTCCTGACGGGCAGGTGTTGGCTGCTAGTGGTCCTCCATTACCTAACAATGACTTCGCCACAGTAGAGATTTTCTCCACAGGAACCAAGAGAGAAGACTTTCAGGGCCATGGGCTAAACAACGAACTATGCCCTGAAGAGTTTTTCTTAAGTGGATCCAATTTAGGATTACGTTTCAGGTTGACCTGCTTTACAATAAAAAAGATGTTTATGAAGTGAAGGCAAACAATGATTTTTAATTGTGGAACACTGGTTTTCGTCTAGAATGCTGCCTGTGTGCTTGATAATCTACTCACTGTTTTCAGGTGAATTGGTAACTCGGTGAGCTACCCAACTCTGGAAACTTTATACGCAGTCCGACTGGCTATTCGTTTTCAGAAAGTGCCTTTGCCCAGTCCAGAAAATCACAGCTTCTTCTCACCAGTTTTTCTGTAAGCCATGGGAGCAGGTGGGAGGGTTATGAAACCTTGCTTGTGGAAGCCTTGGTGTCATCATTTTTCACAAATGTCCATTGTCCCCATCTGTCCATCGAGCTAGGAGACATTTGTTCTTTAGGATCTCAACCTCAGGGCCAATTGGCTGCCCGTGGGGTGGGTTTCACTGCCCTTGGAAGAGACAGAAAGAAGCAACAAGGAAAGAATAGATTTTAAAGACACTAACCAGCTGCCATAGACTGTTCATTTAACATGATTGATTTCACTGTGTTTTTAAATTTTTTTACTTAGCAACTGACACCATTTTTGGTGTCAACATAGCCAATCTCGAGCATTTTGAGCTCCTGGGGAGTACTGCAGAGTACCACTAAGTCGAGTATTCTGAAAGCTATTCCCTGGTAGTGATGTCAGGGGCTTATGTATGAACATATCTAGTCTGGAAATTGTTGCAAAATCACTTGGGCATAGAGGGGTGAGGCCTAAGCTGATCACTTAGTGTTCACGTGCATCAGTGTTCACTCGCCATGGACGGTCTTCCACTTCCTTTCAAATGAATGATAGGTGCTCCTGGATTTATGGTGGTAAATCACATCCCCATCAACCCACTGAAAGATGAAAATATCTTACTTTGGAAAGATATTTCCCAAATATGTCTAGTTTACTTAGTCGACTGCACATCCTGGCTTTTCCTAGCCTGTCTCAAACACTCTCAGAACACTTTTGCTAGTCGACCGCTAGGCTGAATCACGTGACACAGAGCCTGCGTCAGAATGAAGCGTGACTATCTTGATCAATTGATTGCTGGACGGAGTGAGGGGAACGGCCTCATGGGTGTGTGGTCACATCACCGGAGAGTAAAAAGCCAGGTGTGGAGCTATGGCGTGGGAGGGAGCATCTGTATTTTATAAATGTCTCGTAGTTGGAACTGGTCCCCCAGTTGGCTTCACTTCCCTTTCATCATCTCTGCCTTTTATTTTCCCTGAAAATATGTCCCCCACATGAGGCTACTGTTCTGCGCGTATCCCTTTTGTCTTAGCTATTGTTAGAGTCTGTGGTAGGCACCTGCAGTAAGGAGCCCTGGTTAGAAAGTTATGTAACACGGCATGACGTCCAGGGCTCTGGACAAGATCAGACCAGGCTTCCTGCCAGGGCAGGTGCTGGTGTGGCCTTCTCCATCTGTGTTCTCAGCCTGTTCCAGTGCTTAGGTGAGGCTGGACATTTTGAAGCTTCACTTAGAGGCAGATATGCCTAGAGTTTCTGCAACACAGCTCTTTCCATTTTCCAGCCCAACCCCTGAAAACTGCGATGCCAAACCAGTGCCTTTCCTCTCAAGCTGTTCGGTGGGGTCGTTTGTTTCCTACGGCAGCAAATTGGTCTGCTCCTAGCGTCACTGCGAAAGACAGGCCTTCAGTCTTCCTATGCGCTCTTTTTCAGAGACTAAGCCCACAGCTCTCCCCATTGCTTTTCTTGGTTGTTATCAGTATTTCTGATGCCTTTGAGACTTTTTTTTTTTTTTTATTGCACTGGACACAGTTCCAGCCTTTTCCGGGACACTCCTTATCCGCTTGTATTTCTGCACCAAGAAGTTGCCATTTCTGAGGCACATCAGATTTCCTAAGACTGATGGCCTTCAGCCCGCTCGTTTGTTGGTAGGCGCGCCACAGGCAAGTCCTCTGGTGAGATGGAATTGTCTCCAGCTAAATGGAACTGCACTGATAGTAACTCACAGCTGTTGTGGCCCAGACACCTTAACAGCCATTTGTCAAGTCAGTCACTCTGCCTTGAAGAGGAGAGGCAGAGCGAAGTGTTTCCTCTGTGTGTGTGTGTGTGTGTGTGTGTGTGTGTGTGTGTGTGTGTGTGTGTGTGTGTATAGTGGAGAATGAAGGTTGGCCATGCAGGTTGTGCAGTGATTAGTGAGCATTGATTTCTGTGCCTGCTGTGCTGCTGTTCTGTGGAGGACAAAGCACTCCATGCGCTCTCTCTCTCTCTCTTTCTCTCTTTCTCTCCTCTCCTCCCTCCCCCCCCTCCCCTCCCTCTCTTTCCTTCTCCCGCTCCCTCTTCCTCTCCCGCCCCCTCCCTTTCTCCCCTTCTCCCTCTCCCTCTTCCTCTCCCTCCCCCTACTCCCTCTCTCCCCTTCCTCCTCCCCTCTCTCCTCCCTGTACCCCCCCCAACCCCATCTCTGTTCTGGTCCGGCAGGAACTTGCTGGCCAGAATTGCAGCTACTGCATCTTCCTCCCAATCTGTCTCTCCTTAAAATGCAAGCAGGTTGGAACCTGCTCCCGGCCCATCGAGTTGCTGCAATGATCTTCCAGACTCAGAATCGAGTGGCTTGTAAAGAAACAGAAACAATTTCCTCCCAGTTGTGGAGGCTGCAAGTCCAGGATCCCATTGCCAACAGGGTTTGTGCCCGGTGAGGGTCTGTTCTTCAAGGAGGGAGGACACTTTCACCCGGCAGCCTTACTCTCAAGGCCAAGCAATACTCCTTGGACATTTTATAGGGCATTAATTCTGTGCATCAAGGCCCCACCCTGGTGACCTCAGTTTCTGAAGGTCCCACCTCTTCTTACCACCATCCCAGGCATCTGGTTTCAGCATTTGAATTTAAAGACAACATAAGCATGTAGAGCTCAACAGAATCTCTCCCTGCTGTGAACACTTTTCTTAGCCTCAAGAACTAATAAATAGAGACCCCGTGTTACCTAAGGAGCAAAGAGCTTTTACTCAGAGAAGAGTTGGTCAAATACTAGAAGAGAAAGGTGGTATAGGTTTTGTGGCAGTTGAGAGAAAACACTTTCTGGATCAATCCTGCTGATCTCGGGAAAGATTCTTAGTTAGCCCCACCCCCTCGATGGTCTCTCTCAGGTAGATTTCCATGTGACAAGCCACTCCCAAACTTAATGGCTTCTGACAATAATCACCTTATAAGCAATCACCGGTCATAAAGATCAAGGTTCAGGATGACTCCATTGATAAATCTGGCCCAGGAACCCTGTAGCCACTGGTAGACCAAAGCTGGAACTAGAACCCTGGGGAGCTGGACGGCGGGGATTGCCAGGGATAGCCTCTTTTGTTTCTCTCCCTTGGGGCAGTTTCAGAGACTCCCATGTAGCCTGGCTGTATAGGTCAGCTTGAGTTCCCCTATAGCACAGTGGCTTTGGGGTTGCTAGAATTATTAAGTGGACACCTAGTGTCCCATCATGAGTGCTCCAGAGGTCACCTAGAACCTACTGCTTTCTAAGCCTCCCAAGACCAAGTGCAATTTCCGCCATAACCTATTGACCAGCCATGCAAGCCGACCGTGGGTCAGGCTGTAGGGGGAACTGTCAATCTCTCAGTTCTCAGTCTCAGAGAGAGTTTGGAGAGGTATGTGAAAAGTACCCAACCTCTCTAACACAACGTTCATACGTGTCTTAGTTAGGGTTCCTATTGCTGTGACTAAAACCTCATGACCAAAAAGCAAGTGGGAGAGGAAAGGGTTTATTTGTCTTACACTTCCATATTGCTGTTCATTACTGAGGGTAAGTGAGGCTAGGGACCCAGGCAGGGCAGGATCCTGGAGGCAGGAGCTGATGCAGAATCCATGGAGGGGTGCTGCTTACTGGATTGCTTCCCCTGGCTTGCTCAGCCTGCATTCTGACAGGACCCAGGTCCACCAGCCCAGGGATGGCACCATCCAGAATGGGCTGGGCCCTCCCTTACTGATCACTAATTGAGAAAACTCCTTGCAGCTGGATTTCATGCAGACATTTCCTCACGCAGGCTCCTTCCTCTCTGATGACTTTTAATTGTGTCAAGTTGATACAAAACCAGACAGTACATCTAATTTAAATAGTGTGCATGTGTGCGTGTGTGCATGTGTGTGTGTGTGTGTTCATGTGTGTGCATGTGTGTGTGTGTGTGTGTGTGTGTCCCCATGTGTGTGTGTCCCCGTGTGTGTGTGTGTGTGTGTGTGTGTGCTTGTGGTGTGTGTGTATGTGTGCGTGTGTGTGTGCGTGTGTGCGTGCGTGCATGTGTGTGTGTGCTTGTGGTGTGTGTGTGTGTGTGTGCGTGTGTGTGTGTGTGCGTGTGTCCCCGTGTGTGTGCTTGTGGTGTGTGTGTGTGTGTGTGTGTGTGTGTGTGTGTGCGTGTGTCCCCATGTGTCTGTGTGTGTGTCTGTGTGTGTGTCTGTGTGCCTGTGTGTGTGTCTATGTGTGCGTGTGTGCGTGCGTGCATGTGTGTGTATGCTTGTGGTGTGTGTGTGTGTGTGTGTGTCCCGTGTGTGTGTTGTGGTGTGTGTGTGTGTGTGTGTGTGTGTGTGTGTGTGTGTATGTGTCCCCCCATGTGTGTGTGTGTGTGTGTCTGTGTGTGTGTGTGTGTGTGCGGCCCCACGCTTACAGATGAAGATGCAGGTGCCCCGGGCCAAGGCGCCCGTGTGGAGATCAGAGGAGAATGCTGGAGAACCTGTCCTCTCCTGCCACCTTGTGGGATGCAGGGATTGAACTCAGGTTGTAGGCTTGTGCTCCCGTCCTGCTGTGACTACCCACTGAGCCACCTCACTGGCCCTGTTCTTTTTACTTTAGTCTACATGTCAACAGCTCCTCCTTTAAAAAGATCCCAGTGGATCGTTTGATTTAAAGAGTTTAAAAAAAAAGCACACACTTACTGTAAGGTTCCAATGCAGGTTGGCGGGTCAGGGGCACGGCATGAGGATTGCTGATCCTTTCTGAATACTTCCACGTCAGACACTCTGTGGACAGCTAGCGAGAAGTAACCAAATGAATGAGTGAATGAATATGTAATGAATTAGTTCACACATCTGCCATCAATCAAACGGAGCTTTAAGCAGAATAGGTTAGAAGCCAGCAAGAATGAATTATAACTTGGCACCTTGGGTGAAAAAAATATGTCTCTAAAACGTAATTAGTGCAGCATTTGTTTTACTTTGTTTTGTTTTATTTGCACATGTAATTTAGCTAAAAGGCAGTTAAATATACACACTCAAGTAACTGTCTGGTTTGATGAGAGACACGAGGGTAGAGAATATCTCCTGAAGAGCATTTGGAGGCTTCCTGGCAAGGATCTGTAGTGTGCGGGCTGCAGCCCTCCCACTGTGAGGGAGGGAAGCTTGCAATACTGATAATGTTGTAGGTTTCATGGGGGTTCCCCATGCGCTTCTTCCTTCTCTGCAAAATTGATGTCAAGGGCAGAAGACTACAGAGTTATTAAATTTCTAGACATATAACACACTATTTTCATTGGCCCTAAGGTTCAAAGGGGTTTTAGAGGGATTTTTTTTAAAGTCTGGTCCCTTTTACACATCATTATCCTGGGTTCTTTTCTACACTCAGGTTATTCTTAGGACTTCCAAGTTCCACACCAGGGGATGCTCTATGTATGCAAGGGTCCGGTGTCTGGGCTCCCAATGCTTGGTCCTTACTATTATGTCCCTGTCTGAAGACACCCACATTGGTCTCTAGGGATATCTTCACAACTGTGTTCTCAACTTGAGTTACAGTCCTATATATGAAGAGATTTTGCTGCCGAACACATTTGAGATTTCAGGTAAATTTCTCCGGAAGCAGTGGGGAGAGCTGGGAGATGGGACGGATGATACGTTGTCACCCCAGGTGGAGTCACTACAGTAGAATCCAGGTGGCATTGATTCTGTAGGTGGCCAACAGTGCACATATAGTGAAGTTTGTGGGACAATTCTGAAGTGATATCCATTACTTGGGGCAGAGGGACACGGCTGGTTGGGGAGAGATCTGACAGTGTTTCTCTTTGAGTGAGGCAATATATATATATATATATATATGCATATATATTCGTACATAGAACCTACTCGGTCTGTGGAATGCTTACCGTATGTACGTTCCCAGGGCTGACAATTTGGTATTGGGTAACCAAATGGTGTACCCTTCCCCAGGGAAGACTATTTCTCCCACTCTCAGAGCTCTTTAGTGGCCTGTAATTCTTTGTGTAGGATTTTTTTTTTCCCTATCCATGTAAGCATGATTACTGCTCTTGTCTGTGTACAGCTCATGTTTGGGCAGCCATGTTGGTGAGACTCTGTGGGTGTAGCGTCTGACATCCCTAGGAGACACAATCTTACAGAAAATTCCCAGATCCTCTGGCTCGTACAATCTTTTTCTATTCTCACTTCTAAGGTGTTCCCTGAGCTTTAGCTGTGACGGTGTTTGGTAGATGTGTACATTAGGACCGGGGCCCACCACTCTGTGTTCAGATTGGCTATGGTTTTCCTTAACGATCTCCATCTGTTGCAAAGAGAAGGTCCCTTTATGAGGGCTGAGGACTGCAGGTATTTCTGGGTATAAGGGCAAATATTTAGAATGTGGTTGGGATTATGATGGCTTAGTTCATCAGTGGTGGTAGGTTCTCCTTCAGGATCTATGATTTCCTTAGTCCTGGGTGGTTGGTTGGGTATCTAATACCATACATGGTTTCCCTCTCGGTGAGCCGGTCTGAACTCCATTTAGAGAGCTGTGGCCACTGCCAGGATATGAATATTACTAATGTGCCATGGGAGTTACTGCGCTAGGCTGGTGGTTGTTGCAGTTCACAGAGATCATATCCGGGTAGGACTGCTAGCTGCCTCCTGCCTTTGGAAGTTTGCACAGTGCCTTTTGGTAACATGAAAGCTGGTTCTTAGCCTGGAGACGTTCAGATCAGGTTCAGTTCAAGGCTCTTTAGGCCCTGCTTCTGAAGTGAGCGGTGTATTCAGCAATAGGGACTTACCTTCTGCCTCTTGGGGCGATAACAATATTTTGGAAGTCTCTTGGACGACCCACCAAGAACTCAGAAGAGGGCTTCTCATGCCTGGTATTGTTTTTTTGTTTTTTATTAAATAGTCTTTTCTGGTCCTGATATTTTCCTTTTTAAAATGAAGACTTTATAAAGGTGGTGGGGAAGAAAGATAGAAAATGGGTGATCCAGCTTCCGTACAAATTTTAGTTTGGGGTAAAATTCTGCTGATGAAAAAAATCAGGGTATGCCAAGCTCTGCTTACAGACAATGGTACCCACATTGCAGAATGGGTGTGGGGGTCGAAGGAGATGGGACGGTTTCCTTCGGTGTGCAGCTGGCTGTTGCCAGGCATAACTAGGGAACAGTGAGTTCTATTGTGTCGGGTGATGGATAAGCCTTTCTTCTGGCTGCTCGTTCCTGGCAGATGAAATGGAGCGAAGACAATAATCTAGAGAGAAAACTTACTACACAGGTGGCAAAAACCAAATTGCTTTAGTTTTGGAAATTGTCACGGCTTATGCAAAACGGAGGGACTTTACAACCGTGGTGTGGCCCTGGCTAACAGAACCACCTTAGAAGGTGAGAACGAAGGGAGAAGTCGGGACAGGAAGAGTTTACACGAAGAGTTTGTCCTGTGTAGATCAAGTTTTGCTCAGCCAGAAGAAATGCATGTGACTATGACGTGGAGGTTTCAAAACCACATGGGCTTCGTTGTAAGGGACGGGAGCTCCCCTAGCACACTACAGGGTGCCTGGAGAAGTGAATGGGTCATGAGTTTGCCACAGTGACTGGGTGAGAGTGTTGTCAGCTTATCTTAGATAACAAGTGACCTGGCCACTCATGAAGACCCGTTGCATTTGCCAATGCAGAAAGAACAGGGCAGACTTGACCAAATGAGCCCCCCTCTTGGGACCATTGTTGGGATCCCTTAAGTAATAGGAAGATTTATTGCAAAAATTTTCTTTTGAATTAGCAAGGCCAAAACATAAAAACCCTGAACTGGTCCAATCTTAGCTAATACTTTTTTGGAGGGAAGGTTAAAATATGGCCAGGGAGGAGATTCAGTGCGGGGGAGGGAACACTGCCGATAGGCCTGGGAGTGTATCGATGGGAAACCAGAGAAGATACAGGAATCGTAAACAGCTAACAGGGTTTGGAGGGATTTCTAAGACCTCCAGTGGCCAGAAGGATGCTCCCCAGGGATACCTAGGCTGAGGGTGAGGGTGGGACCCCTGAAGACTGAGCTTGGGGGTCAGGGTGGGCCTTCAGAACTGTTGGCACCTGCTTCTAAGATACAACCCTCAAATTTCACAAAGCTGGAAGAAGAATTCTGTCTAATGTTCCACCCCTCTCCCCTTCAGCCATATATTTCAGTTCCTGTAGCATCTGCCCTTCGGTGTCTCAGAGTTCAGGGTTTTCTCTTTTTTCATCTCTGTTTTCTTCAGGGGAGCAGCCTTTCTCTTGGGATTAGTGAGTAATGAGCCTTGTGTGACTGATTCAGTGCTGCCCTGAAGCTCAAAGCTGTTCAGTCCTGCAGAACCTCAGATGCCCTTACAGCAGGGTGGGGGCTGATTTAGCTGGTGAGTGATGGGGACTCTGGTGTCCCTACTGGGACCCTATGCTCACGTTCATGAGTAAACAATACCAAGGGGATGGTTTAGAATGCACACAGCATGTCACCGTGTAAGGTGACACAGGGTGTTTGGTTTCCTCTCTCTGACAGGACCAGGTATCAGCCTGCTGCTTCACTGTAACCAAGCATGGTATGGAGTCTTTAATGAGGAAGGCCCCGTAGGGAGAAACTTCCCTTATCTGCAAACCTGGCCAACAGTTGTCTCTTCATGATGCAAAACAGCACTGATCTGGATAGAGGACATAATGTGACAGCGTCTGAGACATGCAAAAGCCAGAGTTCTTCCCTGACCCTATTGAGGGCGCTTCTGGGAGTCCACAGCGTACATCATCAACACGTGTCAGAGAAGCATTCTTGAAAGGGCAGGGCTTTGATGACCCAGGGACAACCACCATGCATAGTTCTCAAGAGTCTCCCAGCCTACTGGGAAGGTGGACAGGAGAGAAAACCATTTCAGAGGAGTCAGACACTAAGCTATACTACGTAAGTTAACTGCAACACACAACATGCCCTCTTGTGCCCAAAGAGTGGAACCATTCATTCTGCCTGCAGAGGAGTTAGGACCAGGGACGTATTCCCATAGTGTTCTATTTTTATGGCGCCAGCCACCGAACCTAGGGCCTCCTGAACGCTAGATAAGAGTTCTCCCACTGCGCTGTATCCACAGGCTTCTCCACAGGGTCTTGAAGAATGAGCGTAAATTAGCCACATAAGCAATTATCTGCCCAAGTCCAGGAGGAAGCCGCTGTGAAGAGAATAAAGGATATGGTAGAATAATATTGAAGTGGTTGAATGCGGTGAATGTCGTGGTACCTTTGCACGCATACCTGGATCCAACCATTAGGACAAAAGATACTTTAAAATGTGCATCTATACTGAATACACAGAGACGTCCCCCTCCTTAACCAGCACAGTATAATAACTGGAATGCATTTACACTGTGTCGAACATAGATAGCTTATTTTTAGGTGATTGAAAGCCTGTGGGAGGGTGTGTGCAGGTCACTTGTGACCACTACAGTTTTACATAAGGGTTGGAGGCCCTGTGCAGTTGGTATTGGTGGAGGCCCTGGTGCTAACCGCCGTGCATAGTGAGAGCAACCATAGCCCCTTACTAGCCATAGGCTGTGAGGAGGGAGCTGTAGGAATTGGCAGCCAGGCATGGCTAGGTCCTAAGGGACTTTGTTACCCTGCTAAGCAGCTGGAAACACTACCTCGGAGGCAGCAGGGTAAAGAACGATCTCTGTCAGACCCGTGGCAGTGCTAAAAAAATGAGTTAGCAAAATTGGCAATATGGAGATTGCAAATTTCAAGCTTGGTTTGGGAGCCACCTCAGTGGACAGCCTCGCCGAGGAAGGCGGGATTGAAGCTCAGGCTACAGGTCTGGGATAACTTGAAGGACTCTAACAGGCTCTCATGACAGATCAATCTAGCACTGTCAACAGGTATCATGGGATGCTCGTGAAGTCGAGTGGATTTTGAGGTCAAGATGGAGCTGAGATGTAATCTCCCTATTGAAAACTCCCAACACTGGTACTCGGTTTCCAGGGCTTGCTTCACCCTGCAACTGCAAGAACTTGACTCTGTGGTGTAGGTTAAGACGCACCCCCCCTTTTTCTAGAAGTTAAAGTTTGTCTATCAGGTCTCCTTAATCACTATAGCAACACACACAGAGAGAGACACACACACACACACACACATACACACACACACACACACACACACACACACACACACACACACACACACACACACACACACACACACACATACACACACATACACACACACACACACATACACACACACACACACACACATACACACATACATACACACACATACACACAGACATAATACAAGCATACATACACATACACATACATATACACACATATACGCACACATGCGCATATGCACACATATAGACACACACGCATACACACACATACACACACATATACACACATACACACACATACACACATGCATACACATACATACACACACATACACACAGACATATATACACACATACATACACACATATACATACACATGTGCACATGCACATATACAGACACACACGCATACACACATACACATATATACACACATACACACACACATACACATACAGACACACACATACACACACACACACATACACACACATGAACGCATGCACACCCTCTTGTGGCACAAGATACAGAATGAGATTCATCTGAGCCGCCGTGTTCACACTTAGAGGTTGCCTTCTCTCTAGTTTGTCACGGCAAACATGCCAGCTGGACTTTGTCTCCCAAAGGTCACGTGTTAGAAGCTCACTCCCTAATTTCACATGCTGATAGTCTTTAGATGTGAGGTCTTTGGAGGGAATTAAGGTGAAATGGGAACAAAAGGAAGGATCTAGTGGTGGGAAGGCCCTCCTGTGAGCGATAGTGCGCTCTTTTGCCTTGTGGTTTCCTCTGCTACGTTGGAAGCAGGACAGCCCTTACCAAATGTTGGCACTTTGACATTGGACTTCCTGACTTCTAGAACTTTGAGAAACGATTTCTTTTTGCTGTTTTTCAGTTATCCACTCTGTCCTATTCAGTGATAGCAACAAAATGAGTCTGAAACACAAGGCAAGATGTTAGTACACAAAATGCACTCAGGTGAGTTTTCCTCTTCCCGAGCTATGATTAACTTCTGCAATATCCTTCTCTTGTGTGCCCAGCGCACTGACGTGGCCCTCCTGGGTCTTCAGTATTGCTGACCTGTCAGTTTGGATCTCTGCTGCAGTCCCAAGCCTCTGCAATTGCTCTCCCCTCTCCTCCAATGATAGCCTTCCTTTTCAGGGCTAAGCTCAATGCTACCTCACCATCTAATTAAAGCTCGATGCTCTAGGTGAACCTGACAGGCCAGAGACTTCCAAGTTTAATTGCTTTGCCCCTTCTAACTCCCAGTGGAGCCCAGTAGGCTTCAGCAGGTAGGAGGAAGCAGACGGCTGGGGCTAGAGGGTACATCTGAGACTTCCTCTTAGGAAACATTTCCTCCTGCCTTTATTTACTCGAGTGATGAAGAGGAAGGGATTACTCAAGTATGACTCATGTTCTGTGCTAGTTACAGGAGACATGAAGGTGAATCAGATGGTGCTGACGCTCCGGAAGCTCAGAGGAGGAGAGCAGATGGACACACAGACTATTAAGCAGCTCCGCAAAGAGGTTGTAAAGAAGAATAGGGTATTGGGGACATGCAGAGTAGACATCTAAATCAATGGGACTCATAGAGAAGATGCTTTGGGGAAAGTCCTGAAGGACAAACTCTTACGTGAGGTATGAGAGGGCCAGCTCAAGGCAAGGGCAGCATTATTAACAGCGGTGATTCAGACACAGATATACTTTGGAAACTCAGAAAGCCATAATGCCAGCCTGCTGCTTTGAATGAGGATTTCTCCCCATAGCCTGGGATCTTTGAACGCTTGGTCCCCAGATGACAATGCTATTTGGGGAGGTGTGGCCTTGATGGAGGAAGTGTGTCATTGGGGGCAGGTGGTGAGTATTTACAACCTGGACCCACTTACACTTTGCTTCCTCTGGTTCATGCTTGTGGTCGAAACAGTCACCTATCTAGAATGCTGGCTGCTTGCAGCCATACCTCCCCACCGTGAAGAACTCACATCCCTCTGGAACTGTAGAAGACAAGATGAACCCTTTCTTCCATCAGCCTTTAGGTCTCGGTTTTACTGCAGCAACAGAGACGAGTGAGGTGACGCATGTCTTGAATCCCAGCCATTAGGAGGCAGATGCAGGCAGATCTTCGTGAGTTCAAGGCCATCCTGGACTCCAGACTGGGTTCCAGGATAACCAGGGCTACAACTTGAGACCTTACAGAAGCAAAATGAAACCAAACAAGGCACGGGAAGAGGAAAAATACCTGATTTGTAGGGTCAGGAGTGTGTTTAAGATGAGGCATGATTTTCACTTGTAATTGTTTTCTCCTTTGTTAGACATGTCTGCAACCAGCCCAGGCCGGCCTCTAAGTTGCTATGAAGCTGGGCCCACCTTGAGTTGTCTCAGGCCTCTCCTGCCCGAGTTCCGGTGTTACAGGCATGTGCCATCATACCCTGTTGACTTGATTCAGCCCATTGGGAATCCTTAAAAGCACTCACTGGGCAAACAGATTTAATTAAATGTATAAGTCTTTCTCCAATGTCACATTAAGAACATCCTGTCAGTTCACTTGCTCAGCACAGATCTCTTCGCCATGATGTGAAGCATGGGTCCGAGAAGGCATGACTGAAGGCAGGGACACCTGGCAGCCATCAGCTGTCGCTATGATTAGGTATGGAATGGAGAGGGAGAGGAGCTGAGATTTTCCCACAGCCCAGTTCCAATGGAGGCAGAGAGAATAGAGCATCCCCCCCCCTTTATTCATGAAGGCTACATTCTAAGACCCTCAGAGGATGCCTGAAGCTATTCATATTGATGCATATAATCCTCATGTATACTTGATATATTTCTATATATACACACCCATGACAGAATTTAATTTATAAATTAATACGTGAAATCTATAAATCAACCTATAATAAGGTTCAGTAAAAAGGTAATATAAAAGCAGAAAATTACAACAAACTCTAATAGTCACTTTCTCTTTTTCCGAAATGTCTTACAGGAAGTGTAGATCTTAACAATGTTACTAGATTTTTTTTCTTATTAACCCAATAGTGTGCACCTTTCCACTTATCAAAAGCATTTTACAGCTTGTTTCCGGCATGCCCAAATTTCTAGCATTGCCTCTCTTGCTCGAAAGGGCTGTCATAGAAGTAAATCTGATTTACTTGAGCGCAAACCGCAACGGTCAATCTACGGTCACCTGACTAACGGGAAGGTAGCATATACGGTGTGGATACACAGTACAAAGGTACGATTCGCATATCAGATAGCATGGGTACTGCGAGATTTCACTGTGGCACTTAGAACAGCATGCAGCTCAAAATGTACAACTTTCTTATGTCTGGAACTTTCCACTTAACATTTTCCGAATGTGGCTGAGGTCAGGTAATTGAAACCCGGGAAAAGAAAGACTACTGGAGTGATGTGGGTTGGGCTAGCTGGAGTGGAGGGGTTAGGATCCCATTGTGAGGATTCTATGGGACTGATGGCATAAATTTGTATTTTATCCTCAAGTCTGGCCTGTCTACTCTAGGCACCTTCGCTCTTTTCTACTTGGCCTCATTTGAGCTTGTCCGTCATCTTTGTTCCACATCCATCAGTCGTTCAGGGAGGAAAACCTTTGGACACATGGCTTCTCTCCATTGTTGGTGTTCAGACAACTTGAAAATTGGCAGAGGAATCCGTGCTGGAGAAAGAGCAGTTGAACGACCCTCAAAAGAGGTCAAGATGCCGTCGGAGGAGGTAGAAAGCTTCATTAGTGCAACGTTTTACACAGTTACTCCGGGCTCCTGCGGCTTGCTGGGTGGTGTCTCATTTCCAGGCTATGCCGGTGCGCCACTCGCCAGCAGAGGGCAGCATTGAGACATCAACGAAGGAGGACTTGGGCGCACGTCAGCCGGGAAGCCGAGCCTCAGGACGGTTGCTTGTCGGATGCTTTAACCTTTCAAGCAATTCTCCGGGGAGCCCTTCCTGTCATGTGTGGGCTGCCCTAAAATGAGCAGGTGATAGAAATGAAATATTAAACAATTCTGTTCTGCAAAATGAAAATGAGTTGTCATTTAGCATTTTTATCAGTCGATGACACATTCTTTCAGCTTCAGAAGGATTTTGTGAAAATGCAGGAGACGGTGAACTCATTTGCCACTAAATCCTCAAGAATCACACGTGGGGGCGCCGCCAGCAGCGGCAGGGGTGCAGGGAAGGCCAAGGCTGAGTCTGCAGGGCCGAGGGGCTGGAATCTGAACCCTGTGAAGCAGGCCAGGGACAGCTGCTTTGGATAGGGATACGGAAGAAGCAGGCACATCTCCAGCCAGGCTGTGTGTGGCCAGGCAGAAGGCAAGTGAGCTCACAGAATAATGAAGGAGCTGAAGGTGGCGAACTGAGGGCTGCGGGCAAGCTTGCTTGTCGCAGGAATGTCCTCCACGCTGCTATTCAGAAGCACCAGCAGCGATGCTGTGCTGTGTTTCTTGTCTTTCACTGTCTCGGTGACCTGTGTGGCCTCCTCCGTGGCCCTTGTGCTGGGACAGCTGAAAGCTGAGAATGGACCTGCTGCTCCTTCCTTGTGTGGTTTGGTGTCCTTTTTTTTTTTTTTTTTTTTTTGGTGGTGTTTTTCACCTAGTGGATTTCGTGGCAGCGTTGTCCCCTCAGAGTCCAAGCTGTCAAAAGGGCGCATGGCGAGAACCAGAGCTGCAAGGAAGTCTTGAGTCTCGGCCTTCCTGGGAGGCTCTTCAGCAGATTAGAGAATGTTGTCTTTGGTAGAGGATTCCTGACTGCCACACCAACTGTCCCTCCCACCTCCTCCCTCCCCATTCCCAGTGCGATTTATTTCTCTACAGACGGTATTGATTCTTTTCTCTAACCGATCGCTCCTGGGTCTGTGTAAATGAGAGCCCTCTTGTGTAATAATCGTACCTGTAGCTGAGTGATTCGGGCAGGAAGCTGTGTGTTACATCCGCCTTGTGAGGACAGGAGCGAAGCATTTTGCTGGCTAGGTACCCGTGAAGCAAACGATTATAACTCGTCTGCGACTCCAACCTGTACTTAGGAAATATTCACCCTGATTTTTTTTTCCTTTGAGTCAACATAGCTCAGAAATATTTCTGTTTTAATATGCGTTTGATGGGGCTCACCGCAGCAAGAGGCTATCTT
Source organism: Rattus rattus (assembly GCF_011064425.1). Lineage (NCBI taxonomy): Eukaryota > Metazoa > Chordata > Mammalia > Rodentia > Muridae > Rattus > Rattus rattus. Next base: position 134,389,029 of record NC_046154.1, on the reverse strand, counting down.
GTTAAGACGCTGCTGCCCTCCTTGTAACTGAGGGAAACAACCGGGACTTGCAAAAAAGTACAGTCGGGCTCTGCTCGAGTTCATTTGCACCCACCCAGGTGGGAATAAGAATAATACATTTCAAATAGATACAAATGCATGTGAACCAAAGTGTGCATAAAACACCCGTGGCCCAAGGGTCCTCCTTAGTGTGAGCCCTACTTCCCATCCCACCCCCTTTCCTCCCCTCTTTCCTTCTCGGACTCTCCCTTTGATTCAGTCAAGCGATCTCACTGAAACATTGAGGTAGGAAACACTGACACCAAGAAAGCCTTGACCTCTCCTGGATATTTATTACTTAAGAAAGGTCAGGGCAATCAATTAAACATATTTCTGGCTTTTAAAATATCTTATTTCTGTATTTATTTGTTTAGTGGATACTGACCCCCCACATTCTCTTTTTCTCCCCCACACCCTCATAACGTGTAGTACTGGGGCTGTATGTTACCTGGGCACTACCCACACTTGCAAACCTCTTGGTGAAGCCTGGGTCCTAATGAACACTACCTGACAAGTTTGTCTTTGTTTCTGTTTGTGCATAGTATCAGGATTCTATGAGACATTGTCCACTTCTTTCCACATCTGATTTGATAATTTAAACAAAACAAGACAAAAAACAAAAGGACCATCTACTTGGTCCTTGCCTTCCCTCTGCAGTAAGGGCAGAAGTCAGCTGCTGATACAAGGACGTAGATCAGCTGAGTGATGAATAAAAAAAGCTTTATTTCGAGCTGAGCTCCCTTGGGCCTTTACTCACTTTCCAGAATACTTGAGGATCTGAAGGTGGTCATCTTATTTTAGTTGATTCATTTCATTAGCCATTACTATTTTGGGGCTCCTCACAGGGCACATGTGTTCAGTGTCACATGTGTCCAGGACACCTCTAGGTCATAGACTTGCATGTTCTTTGATGCCAGCTCTCAGTGTCTGGCCGGGAGTAAGGGGTCCACGGAGAGCCACTGATTGAGAATCATCACAGGAAGGAAAGGTTGAGAAAAATGCCTGTCTCTGGCCTGGCAAATGAGAGGGTCATAGCTCACCAGGTACTGCCCTCCTGACTGTGAGCGATGTCTGGTCCTGGACTGTGGGAAAGTGTGGGACTACCATCTGCCTTCTCATTTCTAAGTTAGAAAAGGAGGTTTTCGTGAGGGGTGAAGAGCTGGGGGCTTCTTCAATGCCAGGAAGGCTCGCTCCTCTATGCACATTGGGATCTGGCAACGTGAAGCAGTCTGCTCATGCATGCCACACGGCATTTAGCGAAAGACTGGTATCGGTTGCCTTCTTTGTGTGAATACCTAACTGTAGGCTTATAATTTTCTCTAAGTCTACCTTTTTAAGGGTTTTTGAATGCTTTAACATTCCCTTCTAGCCCACAGATCAGAGGGGAAAAAGAAAGATTCAAGGAAAAGGGGGTTGCGGGCCTGTGTAGAAGTTGTTTTTTGGTATACACTGGCTGGACTTGGGCTTCCCTGTACATATGCAGCAGATGTGCAGCATGACTTTCATTTAAGTCCTGAACGACTGGAGTGGGGGCTCTCCTGAATGCTGCTGCCTGTACATGGGATCTGTTCTACCAGCTCGGCTGCTTTGTTGGCCTCAGTCGTAGAAGAAGCGCTCGCCTTGAAGAGATTAGAACTGCAAGGGTGAGGAGGGACGTGGGGATGGGGGAAGAACTGTGGGTGGGAGTGGGGAGTGACCGGGAGGTGGGCAGCAAGCAAGAATTAAAGTGAATAAGTAAAACAAACAAACAAAAAAAGACATAGTTCCTTGGGGGCAAGGTCACTCTTTGTTGACAGGATACAAAGTCTAGTCCAATAGCAAACAGCAAACATGAATCAGCCGCAGTGTCTCAATCCAGCAGAAACCACAAGGCTCCACTGTCAGAGGAAGTGGCAAGGATCAGCCGGAATACCATGAGAAGTCCGTTGGTGTGTTTCTCTCTATGAGGCGAAGACCAGCGAAGAAGAAGCACTGTAAGGTGTAGCTGGTTTTCCAAAACAACGGGAAGGTACAGCTTCAAATTTGGTGAGTACAAAGATTCATCAACTCTTCATATTTCAAAACACGTTTAGACTCACAACTTTTAACACCCTTGGGAAATACAGAGAGCCGTCCCTGGCTTGCTAGTTTGTCAGTAGCCAGGCCAGGTTCTAAGGGGTGTGTCCTGCTTGTCCTTTCACCCTTCACGACCCCCCAACATATCTCCACTTTTCAGCAATCAGCTTCTTGTCCCACACAAGCCAACAGTGTGGCCCCACTCCTGGAAAAAAAACCTCATTAGTAGATATGGTTAATGTTGTGACACCTTTTCGAGATGAGGCACATCACAGAGTTGATGGAACCCACTGGGGTCTCTTTGTTGTTTTTAAATCTCCCGATACACTTTCTAGTAGGTATCTAGAGGAAATGGAGGCAGAAAACCCGATAATCGCCAAAGTTTCTGCTCTCGTGAGCCTAGTGCAGGTCAGAAGGGATATGACCCCGAGAAGAAACCTGTCACCTGGGCTGTGGCGAAGTGTCTGATCCTGGGGTACAGAGGAGTGAGCTGAGAGATTCTGTTTTCAAAATACTTTTAAATGGTGGATGGTTGGAAGAGAGAGAAACAGATCCAATGAATCCTGATAGTATTTGAGCCGATACATCCTTCCTTCCTCCCTCCCTCCCTCCCTCCATCCTTCCCTCCCTCCCTCCTTCCTTCAAAAATGTTTTTATTGATTCCTTGTGAGAAGACTCACACCTCTGGGTGTCTTCAGTGTCATGCCCCTCAATCCCACTCATCCTTCTGTCCCTCCATATTCCCTTTCCACCCTTGCAGCTTCCAACCACGAAAGAAAACAAACTTTGGTCAAAGCAGTGTCCCACAGTCTCTCCTTCAGTCTGAGCAGCTTTTTGCCCCCAAAGGTTCATTGCGGTGAGTCATTGTCCAGTTCGCAACCTCTGGCTTCTGCTGCACTCCCAGTGCCAGACTCCTCTCTGATACACTGTTGCCGCTCTGAGTTTTGGTTCTGGAGGACCCGCCCTTCACATCTTCCTAGATGCGGTGATGTTGGGATGGGCCAATTCAGAGGCCTGGACCTGGGCCTGGGTGGTGGCTGAGATCTGAAGACTGACAGATCTCCTGTGCTCACACAATCTGGGCCAGCTCCTTCATGCTTTCCCGGGCAGCAGCTCAGACTGGTGACATCCACGTCTTCCTGTTTCTCTTTCTCTCCCATCTCTCCACCAACGCTGATCTTAACGCACCCCGGCCTCTGGGTGTCTTCAGTGTGGTGCCAGGTGGAGGGTTGTCTCTGGTGTGCTTTGCTGGCCCGGGCCGGTTTTGCTTAGTTTTTAAGGCAGGGCCTTACTCTGTAGAGGGCTCACATCACCACGTTCCCCATGCCGGCGGTGTTACAGGCGTCGGCTGGCTCGCTGGCAGCCCTCTCTAACTGCCACCAAATGCGACTAATACAGTGAAAGAGAGTGCTGGAGTTTGAGACTAGACCGAGAAGAGGATCAAATGACCTTTACGGCTTATCATAACCTTGAGATTAAGCCGCATTTCACGTTTCAAGTTTCCCCTTCTCCGTACGAATTTAACATGCCACACTGCACTGGAGCCTTATCAGCAGAAGCCACGTGGACTTGGCGCTGGCTGTTTGGGAAGGGGTGTGCTTGCAGATGCAGGAGAGCTGGGATGGGTTCAGGACCTGTGGCTACCACACTGTTAATGACTCACCTCTTAGGAGCTTAGGAAAAGCCTTTCTGCCTCTTTGTTTCCATTCATATTTCATGGACGCAGGCACCGGCCTCTTCCTTGCAGGGAGTTTTGAGAGCTAATTAAATATTTTCAAGGTTTCCCTGTGATCCAAGATAAAAGGTTCCTAACACGAGCACAAACACCCAGGAGCTGCGTGTGGAGGTGCAAGCCTGAGATTGCAGTGCTTAGAAGGCTAAGGCAGAGAGATTGCCAGGGGTTTAAGACTAGCCCAGCCTAGGCGTCCAGTGAATAGCAAACCCGTCAGGCTTATGGCGCGAGGCACCTCAAAACTCACAATGCCACAGAACCCTGGAACTCTCTTTAGTACCTGTGGTAACTGTTTGCATCACTTGCTAACGAGTGTGTGTCCATGTGTGCCTATGGGAAAAGAGAAGCGGTACACTGAGTGAAAGGGGAGGGGGCAAGCCAGTGTGCTCCTTGTGGTAACTTGGAAGTACTTGGAAGACTGGGCTGAGTGTCCAGCATCCCCCTTCCCCTCATCGTGGACCCCAGCAAGCTGCATTTCCCAACTGGAGAAAGCATGAACTTTGACCCCAGAGAACAGCAGATAGGACCAGAGTCTTATCCAGGGCATTCGAGTGGTTTTTGGTGGCTTAGTTTCCCTTTCATGGTTCTCTCAGCTCTACCCCCTCAGGATAGCCTCTGCCCTTGTCCCCTGCATTGGCCCACAGTTTATGGGGAGCATGTGGGGCACCTGGCCTCCTTCGGGTTTCTTCCCAGCCCAGGGCAGACCTAGGAGTTGGCCAGTTGTGTTTCACTACTGATCTCAGGGCAGCAAGGCCTCCTTGGTGATGTCATTGTGAGGTTGTGCGTGGCTATGGCTAGGGTTCTGTGTCAGCACGGGCATGTGTGCTCTCGCCTAGGTGACACTGCCCTCTGGGATATCACAACAACCCCTTCTTTTGCTGTGGTACTACGGGAAGACCCTTCACCACCCAGGTCCACAGAGAAGTGGCTCCATTGTGCCAGTCAGAGACACTGTGGGAGCTGTGTTGGGATCACACTGGGCTCTGGTGTCAGTGACTCCTCACTGTGCAAAATCAGTAATTGTTCAGTATACGGCTTGCCCAAAGAGACTCCATTTTGCAAGGAACATTTCCTCCATTTTACGAGCAGTGTTTTACTCTGTGTTGAGGAGGACAAAGGACTTCATCTGTATGGACATGTGAAGGGCACCATCTGTTTGGTTCCACGCAGTACAGATTGATAAATGACTTACTCCTGGGAGTAGAAAGGGTTTCATAAATTCCGTGGGAGAACAGGGACTGTAGGACACGTGGGTCCACTAAAACCATATCAGGAAGAGCAGGCCTGAGAACTTGGCAAGTGCATAGACTGGGGGAAGGAACAACTCCTACATCTGGATCCTGTTAGGACAAGGACACCAAGCACCATGACAACAGCGGCCTCACCGACCTGCTCTCTGACCACTTGGTGTATGCACCAAGGAGCCGACAGGGAGGAAACTCCAGACTGTCTTGGGAGTTTCAGGTCAGTTGGTTGCTCCTGTCCAAGGGACCCACTTGCTGTATCTGCTTGTCCTCCTCTTTGCTTGTCCGTCTGCTGTCCATCTGTCTGCCCATTCATTATTATGCTATTCACCCACCTGCCCATTCTCCAGCTTGGATGCAGTGCTGTACTGTTCTTTACTTCACACCTGCAGGTCAGCTTTAACTCTGTAACCTGACTAGAAGAGCAGCAGCCCCAGCCTACCCCTCAGACCTCTTTAAAACTCTCCAAACTCTTTGCCTCTTTAATAACTCTCTCCCTCTCTGTCTCTCTCTGTCTCTCACTGTCTCTCTCTCTGTCTCTGTCTCTCTCTGTCTCTGTCTCTGTCTCTCTCTCTCTGTCTCTGTCTCTCTCTCTCTCTCTCTGTCTCTCTCTCTCACACACACAGAGTATAGGAATATATTACTATATATAGCGTATAGTATGAGATCTGAGAATTAATATTAGTAATTACCATTGAAATAAATAAGCCTCAGCCTTGACTATCAAGGAAGGTGTCTGGCAAACTGTCGCCATTGAAGCCACCGTACCTTGGGAACTTTTAAATTCTGACACTGTAGAAAGACCAAGTACAGTTGGTCTATGTTTTAATATCTGACGCGGAGACTTTAAGAGTGACTGCTTCTCTTTGTATGGAGGGCTCTGTGCTGGGAGGATGTGAATCTGGGGGCTTCTAGAAGCCCTTTTTTGTGACCACCAGCAAAAAGCGGTCTCTGAGAGGGGAAGGAGGCCAGTCTGCAAAGGAAGTCAGACAGGAGAAACGGAGGCAGAGTGAGTGGCTAATGCGAGCAGTGGCCTGGACTCTTTCAGTCATAACCTCAATGGTGAGACTCACTGCCAGATGGCGATGGAGCAATCAGATCACTGTCACTGGAAAGGGAGGACTCCTGAACAGTCAACTCGCGAGTTGCGCTGGTTGGGGCTGGCGGCAGGGTTATGGAGACAATGTGGGGAGGAGCAGTGGCAAGGCTACAGGAAGCGAGAGGCAGCTTCTGGGAGAGAACATTTCACAGCCTGGGCAGCTTAGAAAAAGAACTGCTTGGTGGGGAAGGGTGGGACAGAGAAGGAGATGCTGAAGAGTGACCAGAGCAACTGTCGTTAGGACTATAATGCTCTCCAAATGCCCCTGTGTTAGGGCATGGCCACTAGCTGTTGGTGCATCGGGGATATGAAGAACCTCTAAGATTGTGGTGCCTCCTTGGGGTAGGGTAGGTCTATGGAGTGCGCTCTTGGGGGTGCTATTGGGATTCTAATGCCCTCACTGTTTTTGGCTACCATAAGGAGAGCATCCTTCACTACCACACTTTCCTACCTAGATGTGCTATGTAGCCCATGCCTGGAGCATCGTGGTCAAACAGACATGATTGAGACCTCCAAAACTGTGAGCCTAAAAGTTTTCCTCTTTTTAAACTGATTTTCTCCCATATTTTCACATTAATGAAAAGTGTGTATATTATTAATAATTACATTATTAATGATTAACATATACATATTAATGCAAGCATATTAATATTTCACACACATATATGTATAACACACACACACACACACACATATATATATATATATATATAGAGAGAGAGAGAGAGAGAGAGAGAACAAATGCTGTATTTCACTTTATTTAATGACTGCTGGTCAGCTTTAACTCTGTAGCCCAATATGTATGTATATGTGTGTATATATATATATATGTATATGTGTGTATATATATACATATATATACACATACACATATATACATATATATACACACTGTATATATATATATTTTTTTTTTGTTGGTGTGTGTGTTTCTACCCTACCTCATCACTGTGGTGTCAGATGTCAGGATATCACTTGGGGAGGCAAAACACAGAGGTGCAAGGCTACATTCCTTTCTCTTGGTTGGGGTGCTGGGCTTGTGGGATAGTAGCACCTGCTCAGGGAGATGAAGCAGCCTAAGATAGGGTCCCCAGCCCATTTTTCCCCAGAAATGGCAGGGGGTTGGGGAAAGGCTGTGCTTCTTAAAGTCTTTGGTAACCAGGAAATGCTTGAAGGATTGAACCTTGAAGAGTTGAGGAAGGGCCCAGGAGTCTGAGGTGGGGGAGTGGTTCTAGCTTAGCTCAGGGAGAGTGCCAGGAGTGTGGGGAGACCATCTGTAAAGAGACTTAGGAGAGGCTCAGTATGATGAAGGACCCTGCTGTGGTCCTTGAAGAGAGAAGACAGCTTTTGCTTGTTCAAACTACTTATTCGTGGTGGGGGAGGATGCATATGACTCACAGTGGACCAGAGATTAAATACCGTTTTCAGGAAGGGATGACCGGGAAGGGAAGTTTATTGTCTGAACTCTTGGGCCCATCTAGATACTTCATTAACATGGAGAACTCTAGGTTCTCCACTACATGAGGGTCCTCTTAGTGGGGGGTCATGGTCATGCGCTCCAGGATAGGAGCATGCTCAGTCTGCTTGCCCTTACCAGATTCTGTCAGGTGACATAGTTTCACTTGCCCACAACTCCTCCTTTCCCTTTTTATAAAGGGGAGGTGTCATCGGAGTGATTGACTCCTATATTATTTGTAGTTAAAATTTTGGGTGTGGTGAGGCGTTAAATATTAAAATAAAATACAACAAAAGCCAGAGGGGTGGTGAGGGGTGGGGGCCAGGAAGACAAGGGGTTATTTAACCAACTTAATTGTTCAGTGAGTTGAAATTGAGAGGGTGTTTTTACAGACTTTGGTAGGGTACTAACATTGGTCTTAAACAACATTTAATTTATTTACATAGACATAATGTTTTCCTCACAATCACACAAGTTTCCTAAGTTTAGTAGCTAGTAGGCTCTTACCAAGACGGCTCATCTGTTGCTGGAAGGACCCAAGGCTGTCAAAGACAAAAAAAGGAAGACTTCAAGGCCTGGATGCGACTCTAACAGGGCAAAAAGGAGTTAAGGAGCGATGAGTCCAGTTCTGCACACCCTGGGTTTGATGCATCTGGTAGCTGGCCTAAGGGCCTCCTGCGGTGTAATTGTTGGTTGAACTCAGTAGCCACAGGCAGGGGCCGTTTCTCGTTTCTCGGTTCTGGAGACAAGTGCATCAAGCCACGAGTAGGCTGGATGAGGGACTGCTTCCTGGCTGTGGATGGCAGTTTTCTGAGAGGGAAGGAGGGAAGGACAGAGGGAGGGAGGATCAGTCTCTTTTCCTTCTATGGGTACTAGTTCCGTTCTGAGGTCCTCACTCTTAAAGCACCATCTAAATCTAGTCACCCCACGCGCCGTGCGTCTATAACAAAACACCACAGAACAGGTAATTGCTAATGACAGGAATTCCGGTCTCGCAGTTCTGAGGGCTGGGAGTCTCATACTAAGGCCCCCTGAGAACTCAATGTGGTGAAGATAGTTCTGTTCTCACCTCAGTTCTTCCACATAGGGGCAAAGGGAGGACTCAGTCCTCACAGAGTGGGAGGTGGGCAAAGGACTATGTAGGTGGCTCTGCCCTTTCATAAGGGGCTGATCCAAGGTGCACAAGCAATTGCTCCCCAAAGGCTCCTGACCCTAGTCCTGTTGCCTTGGGATTAAGTTCCAAAGGGAATTTTGAGGCACAGAAGGTCTGCAGCGTCCCCAAAGGCCTCACCTTCACGCCCAGTCATACTGTGGCAGCTCTTCTCTTACTAACGTTGGAGGGGTGGAGTTAGTTTCCGCAGGTAACTGAAAACAGAGCATCAAGACTAAGCAGCCAAGATGCGGCACGCTGCGTGGTGTAAGCAAATCTCAAAACCTGCAGTAACAAATTCATAGCCGAACTCCCTGGTAAGCCCCTGAAAGGGACAGATTTGCAATTTAGAATTGCCGGTTTGAATGCTCACATTTGAATTTCTGATCCCAAATCAAGGAGCCACACTTAAAATGTGAAATTTCAGAGTCCGCAGAACAGCAGTCACAGCGCTGTGTCCAAATGGCGGCCCCCAGAGGCTTTCTGACATTGTTGACAAAGCCAGATGAAAGAAATGGCTTTCCCAGAAGTCGGCTGTGTGCGAGGCGTTTCTCCAGGGTCAGAAGGTGTGAAGAAAATCAGGAGTGCTGTTTGCTTTGGTTTGGGCAGCTGGCAAGGTAGATGGAAAATAAAACTTGTACTTAACAGGGAAGAAGACGCACACAGGCAAGCCAGGTTGCACCACAGCGGAGAAGCTGGGAGACTGGGCCAAGATGGCGCAGGTGCTCAGGGCTCCCAGTCAGCTTTAGTGAAGGTGCCCTGTGGCCTCGGGGCTTTGGATGGAGCCTGGGGTTGCCTGGAAACTGAGAGCTGCCTACCGCATTCATCATCCATCTGTCCCTGTAATTCGGTGGGTTCCGACTTTGTCTTGTGATTCAGGTTACTGTCAAGGATACTGGGAGGAGGGACACATTCAAGCCACTTGGCTGTCCCGAGGCTGGTCCTGCGGAACTTCACCTTGAGAAGGGAGGGCACAGGAAGTGACAGAGCTAGATCTTTCTAGGCGCGTCTGAAGTCTGTTTTCTGTTTTTCTTTAAAGAGTAATATCCTGGGAGCCAAAAGACAAATCTATAAATCAAACGTGACTTTCTTCTTCCCCACAAAGAGAAGAAAGCCAAAAAGGCAAAGGGAAGCCAGGAGCACAGGGTCGCAGCTTTGCTTGTGTTTTCTGTTCTTCCTGAAGTTGGGGTTTTCTTCCCCTTGGTCGTCTGTGTTGCAGACCATAGTAACACGAGACCAAGGTGATCTTTGCTTTGCTATGGTTTTGTTTCCCAATGGAATTAGCCTTCCCTCCGACATCCCGAATTTTATTTTTGTCTGCTCTACTTAAAGGTAAAATCGAAGTGGTACCCTTCAAGCACAAAATCAAAATCAGTGGAGGTAACATGTTAAACAAAACAAAACAAAACAAAACAAAACAAAACAAAACGAAACCGAAAACATTCCGATTCAAACACCACAAATGACCACTGCGTTATTCCCGTCTGAAAACTTGTAGCCGCTGCGGCTTTGGAAGATGCTCGATCACTTTTGAGAGGGGTGGTGGGGTGGTGGTGGGAGGGGCGTGAAGAGAAGAAGGCTCCACTCTGCTTAACTCTTTGAGCAAAGTAGAGAAAATGTAAAGTCATGGCCCAGAATTTGCTCTGGAGCCTAGACTGCAGGATCCCAGCAAACCGCAAGCCTGCTGGTCCTTTGTGGGAGATCGCAGGTCACAGGATACTCTAGAGATTCGGTTGCTGTCCTTCACCTTCCTCCCAGATCCTCCTTTCTGGATGCCTGTGAGAAGCAAGGTTGTCTCTCTTTAAGAACCATGACAACAGCCAGACATTAGGAGGACCTCAGGGAATTCTGTGAAAGAGGGACGTCAGAGGCAACAAGGACACCACAAGAAAACCCACAGAATCAACTAACCTGGGCTCATAGGGGATCTCAGAGACTGAATGGACGACCAGGGAGCCTGCACGGGACTGACTTAGGCCCTCTGCATGTGTATTACAGCTATGCAGTTTGGTCTTCACGAAGGACTCCTAACAGTGAGAGCAGAGGTTGTCTCTGACTCTATTGTTAGCTTTTGGGGACCCTTTCCTCCTACTGGGTTGTACAACAGGATGTAAAGAGGAGACAATGTTCTGTATTGTTTTGGTTTGGAGAGTGATTTCTTCCATTACTAAACATTTAACATGCTTTTATGAAGTCCATGCACTATGACTTTGGCAATTAACATTACTTCCAAAAACAAAACCAAACTAAACACCAGAAAGATGTATTTGCCATAGATTGAAGAGGTTCTTAAAGATGTTAACGAATTAGCTTACTTGTGATGAGAAGTCAGTTCGGAATTTACGAAGGGGAAATAGAGCAAAAGTTAGGCTATTTATTTTTTTAAAATTAAAAGAAAATTCTGTGTGCATTTGCGTGGGCGGTGCAGGTATGCATGCAGTACTCTCATGCAGCTGTTACTCTGGAGCTGTAGATGTGAGCTACCCAATGTGGGTACTGGGAACTGAACTTGGGTTCCCCGGGAGAGTTGTGTGTGCGCTTATCCACTGGTCCTTCTCTCCAGCCCTGCTACTTCCTTCTTATTTCAGATTCAGGACGGTAGTGATGAGGTTTGGAGCAATTCCCTAGATAAGAGTCAACAGCCCTATGTTTCCAATCAGAAGGGTCCGTGCTTCAGAGCTCTTCTTTGACAAGGGAAAGAAGACAGTGACCTGGGTGAACCTACCGTGCAAATGTCAATAACTGCTGGCTTAATTGCTTTCACCAGAGACCTTGGCAACTGTGGAAATCAGGCATCAGCTGGTTAAGGTTTTCTTTCAACCACCACTTTCCTGAAGTGCACTTCTGGCTTCTGGCTGCTGGCTTCTTCCTTTGGTAACTGAGACCCCAGCTTATGTCAGCTTATAGTGGACTAGGCCCAGTCCTCTGTCTTCACTCCCCTCACACCTCCTCTTGATGAACCACCCTTGTGGAAGTGGGTTTTTTTTACCCCGTAAAACAATTGAAAGGAATGCTAACTCCACAGGCAACATGCACTCCAGGGATTGCTAAAAGCAGCGCCCTAGCAATCATACTTGCTGGACACAGAAAAGAACTGAGTTGGAACTGAGTTGGAAGCTCGCTTTCTATTGGCTACCTAGTACCCTGAGGTGCTGTGCAGGCTGTTGGAGAAGAGCCAGTTATTAACAGTCACACCCAGCCGTAGATCCTTCTTGCCTCAAAACCGAGTGCACTAGTGGCATGGATGTTAGAAGAGACAACCAACAACTTTCTTGATTGAATTTGAAGCCTGCTCCATGGGAGAGAATACACACCTGATACCACAGATTGGTTGAAATCTCATGTCGGGCAGGTAAGATGGCTCGGTGGACAAAGGCACTAGTTACACAGGCCTGATGTCTTGAGTTCCATTCCTGGAACCCATAATGGAAGGAGAAAGCTACACTTGTGTAAGAAAGACCACAGATGTGCATGATGCATGATTCACGTACATCATATATGAACATATTTACAATTATTAATAAAACAAAAGCCTTAAATTAAATGCTGATGTGTAACTGACTTTACCAAATCCCCAAAAGCCTAAGGCTAAGGAGATCACAGGCCCTATAGAGAACCCTACTTACGCCAAACAGGAATTTATTAAACTGCCTTCTAAATATTTATATTTACACACACGAAGTAGCATAGGTCTCAGTCTTGGTCAGAAATCCTCTTGCGGTAGTGAGTGATGGCAAAACAGAGACCCATACATGGCCAAGAGTCAAGAATAAGTGACTGCTGAATACTTGGTTCCAAAGTGGACATCCATGCCGTTCTCTCTGAGGCTGCAGGAGCCCAGAGATGGTGAGGAGTGCAGGAGGTGCCTTCTAGACAAACCTTGGCTGCTGTGGTTATGAACACACAGGAGCTGGGGGTGGGAGGAGGATCCTGGAGACTGACTGTGATCCTGGCACCTTGAATAGAAGTATTATATTGCCAAAGTGATCTGATTGAAAAACCCAATAGCCTGGTTGATGTAGTGCAGCGGGCATACAAAGAATAAAGAAACCAACTATCTCGCATCATCTACAAAGATTGACTGAAGGCAGATCACGGACCCATATAAAAAAAACTAAGACGAAAAAGCCGCTGGTCTCCACAGAGTGGCATCTTCATTATAAGGCACACATTTCCTGTTTAGGACCGCAGGACCCACAGATTGCTAGAGAACATGCATGGATAAACTAAGCTGTCAAAATAAAAAAAGTGAATCAAAAAAAAACCAGTATAAAATTAATATAGGAAATGCAGAGATTTGAAAAATAACCCACAACTCACAGAGTGACAAATGTTTTGGTACTCGGTGCATAAAGAATTGCGGTGTAACAATAAACCAGGACTGAAAAAAATAATAAAAAACCATGAATAAAAGGGCAAATGACGCTTCCTGGTTGCTGCCACCGCGGAGAGCCCGTGGGCAGAACCCCGCGAGCGAACTTGAGCCTCGGGACCACAGGTAAGACTAACTTATCTGCTGCAAGTGACTTGCCTGGTGGAATCGGGACAACAGAGGCAGAATCCCTCTAGGACCAGGCACGTCCTGTGTTTACCGGAAGTCCCACACCCGCGGATCCCGGCCCGCAGCAGCTCTCTGCTCCCAGAACCCGTGGGAGAGATACCTTACCGCCTGGTCAGGTGGGCACTCCTGAGGCTGCAGAGCAGAAGAGACCACCAACACTGCCCACCCCTGCCCACATCCCTGGCCCAAGAGGAAACTGTACAAGGCCTCTGGGCTCCCGTGGGAGAGGGCCCAGGAGCAGCAGGAGCCCTGCCTGAGACACCGAACCTGAAGGAAACAGACCGGATAAACAGTTCTCTGCACCCAAATCCCGTGGGAGGGAGAGCTAAACCTTCAGAGAGGCAGACACGCCTGAAAACCAGAAGAGACTGCTCTCTGCACACATTACTGATTCCAGAGGAAAACACCGGAGGCCATCTGGAACCCTGGTGCACGGAGGCTCCTGGAAGAGGCGGCGCAGATCTTCCTGGTTGCTGCCACCGCGGAGAGCCCGTGGGTAGCACCCCACGAGCGAACTTGAGCCTCGGGACCACAGGTAAGACTAACTTATCTGCTGCAAGTGACCTGCCTGGTGAACTCAAGGCACAGGTCCACAGGAACAGCTGAAGACCTGTAGAAAGGAAAAACTACACACCCGAAAGCAGAACACTCTGTCCCCATAACTGACTGAAAGAGAGGAAAACAGGTCTACAGCACTCCTGACACACAGGCCTATAGGACAGTTTAGCCACTGTCAGAAATAGCATAACAAAGTAACACTAGAGATAATTTGATGGCGAGAGGCAAGCGCAGGAACCCAAGCAACAGAAACCAAGACTACATGGCACCATCGGAGCCCAATTCTCCCATCAAAACAAACATGGAATATCCAAACACACCAGAAAAGCAAGATCTAGATTCAAAATCATATTTGACCATGATGCTGGAGAACTTCAAGAAAGACATGATGAACTCCCTTAGAGAACAAGTAGAAGCCTACAGAGAGGAATCGCAAAATGCCTGAAAGAATTCCAGGAAAACATAAATAAACAAGTAGAAGCCCATAGAGAGGAGACACAAAAATCCTGAAAGAATTCCAGGAAAACACAATCAAACAGTGGAAGGAATTAAAATGGAAATAGAAGCAATCAAGAAAGAACACATGGAAACAACCCTGGATATAGAAAACCAAAAGAAGAGACAAGGAGCTGTAGATACAAGCTTTACCAACAGAATACAAGAGATGGAAGAGAGAATCTCAGGAGCAGAAGATTCCATAGAAATCATTGACTCAACTGTCAAAGATAATGTAAAGCGGAAAAAGCTACTGGTCCAAAACATACAGGAAATCCAGGACTCAATGAGAAGATCAAACCTAAGGATAATAGGTATAGAAGAGAGTGAAGACTCCCAGCTCAAAGGACCAGTACATATCTTCAACAAAATCATAGAAGAAAACTTCCCTAACCTAAAAAAAGATACCCATAGGCATACAAGAAGCCTACAGAACTCCAAATAGATTGGACCAGAAAAGAAACACCTCCGTCACATAATAGTCAAAACACCAAACGCACAAAATAAAGAAAAAGAATATTAAAAGCAGTAAGGGAAAAAGGTCAAGTAACATATAAAGGCAGACCTATCAGAATCACACCAGACTTTTCGCCAGAAACTATGAAGGCCAGAAGATCCTGGACTGATGTCATACAGACCCTAAGAGAACACAAATGCCAGTCCAGGCTACTGTATCCTGCAAAACTCTCAATTAACATAGATGGAGAAACCAAGATATTCCATGACAAAACCAAATTTACACAATATCTTTCTACAAATCCAGCGCTACAAAGGATAATAAATGGTAAAGCCCAACATAAGGAGGCAAGCTATACCCAAGAAGAGGCAAGAAACTAATCGTCTTGGCAACAAAACAAAGAGAAGAAAAGCACACAAACATAACACATCCAAGTATGAATATAACAGGAAGCAATAATCACTATTCCTTAATATCTCTCAACATCAATGGCCTCAACTCCCCAATAAAAAGACATAGATTAACAAACTGGATACGCAACGAGGACCCTGCATTCTGCTGCCTACAGGAAACACACCTCAGAGACAAAGACAGACACTACCTCAGAGTGAAAGGCTGGAAAACAACTTTCCAGGCAAATGGTCGGAAGAAGCAAGCTGGAGTAGCCATTCTAATATCAAATAAAGTCAATTTTCAACTAAAAGTCATCAAAAAAGATAAGGAAGGACACTTTATATTTATCAAAGGAAAAATCCACCAAGATGAACTCTCAATCCTAAATATCTATGCCCCAAATACAAGGGCACCTACATACGTAAAAGAAACCTTACTAAAGCTCAAAACACATATTGCACCTCACACAATAATAGTAGGAGACTTCAACACCCCACTCTCATCAATGGACAGATCATGGAAACAGAAATTAAACAGAGACGTAGACAGACTAAGAGAAGTCATGAGCCAAATGGACTTAACGGATATTTATAGAACGTTCTACCCTAATGCAAAAGGATATACCTTCTTCTCAGCTCCTCATGGTACTTTCTCCAAAATTGACCATATAATTGGTCAAAAAACGGGCCTCAACAGGTACAGAAAGATAGAAATAATCCCATGCCTGCTATCGGACCACCACGGCCTAAAGCTGGTCTTCAATAACAATAAGGGAAGAATGCCCACATATACGTGGAAATTGAACAATGCTCTACTCAATGATAACCTGGTCAAGGAAGAAATAAAGAAAGAAATTAAAAACTTTTTAGAATTTAATGAAAATGAAGGTACAACATACCCAAACTTATGGGACACGATGAAAGCTGTGCTAAGAGGAAAACTCATAGCGCTGAGTGCCTGCAGAAAGAAACAGGAAAGAGCATATGTCAGCAGCTTGACAGCACACATAAAAGCTCTAGAACAAAAAGAAGCAAATACACCCAGGAGGAGTAGAAGGCAGGAAATAATCAAACTCAGAGCTGAAATCAACCAAGTAGAAACAAAAAGGACCATAGAAAGAATCAACAGAACCAAAAGTTGGTTCTTTGAGAAAATCAACAAGATAGATAAACCCTTAGCCAGACTAACGAGAGGACACAGAGAGTGTGTCCAAATTAACAAAATCAGAAATGAAAAGGAGACATAACTACAGATTCAGAGGAAATTAAAAAAACCATCAGATCTTACTATAAAAGCCTATACTCAACAAAACTTGAAAATCTGCAGGAAATGGACAATTTCCTAGACAGATACCAGGTACCGAAGTTAAATCAGGAACAGATAAACCAGTTAAACAACCCCATAACTCGTAAGGAAATAGAAGCAGTCATTAAAGGTCTCCCAACCAAAAAGAGCCCAGGTCCAGACGGGTTTAGTGCAGAATTCTATCACACCTTCATAGAAGACCTCATACCAATATTATCCAAACTATTCCACAAAATTGAAACAGATGGAGCACTACCGAACTCCTTCTATGAAGCCACAATTACTCTTATACCTAGACCACACAAAGACCCAACAAAGAAAGAGAACTTCAGACCAATTTCCCTTATGAACATCGACGCAAAAAATACTCAACAAAATTCTGGCAAACCGAATCCAAGAGCACATCAAAACAATCATCCACCATGATCAAGTAGGCTTCATCCCAGGCATGCAGGGATGGTTTAATATACGGAAAACCATCAACGGATCCATTATATAAACAAACTGAAAGAACAAAACCACATGATCATTTCATTAGATGCTGAGAAAGCATTTGACAAAATTCAACACCCCTTCATGATAAAAGTCCTGGAAAGAATAGGAATCCAAGGCCCATACCTAAACATAGTAAAAGCCATATACAGCAAACCAGTGGCTAACATTAAACTAAATGGAGAGAAACTTGAAGCAATCCCACTAAAATCAGGGACTAGACAAGGCTGCCCACTCTCTCCTACTTATTCAATATAGTTCTTGAAGTTCTAGCCAGAGCAATCAGACAACAAAAAAGGAGGTCAAGGGATACAGATCGGAAAAGAAGAAGTCAAAATATCACTATTTGCAGATGATATGATAGTATATTTAAGTGATCCCAAAAGTTCCACCAGAGAACTACTAAAGCTGATAAACAACTTCAGCAAAGTGGCTGGGTATAAAATTAACTCAAATAAATCAGTAGCCTTCCTCTACACAAAAGAGAAACAAGCGAGAAAGAAATTAGGGAAACGACACCCTTCATAATAGACCCAAATAATATAAAGTACCTCGTGTGACTTTAACCAAGCAAGTAAAAGATTTGTACAACAAGAACTTCAAGACTCTGAAGAAAGAAATTGAAGAAGACCTCAGAAGATGGAAAGATCTCCCATGCTCATGGATTGGCAGGATTAATATAGTAAAAATGGCCATTTTACCAAAAGCGATCTACAGATTCAATGCAATCCCCATCAAAATACCAATCCAATTCTTCAAAGAGTTAGACAGAACAATTTGCAAATTCATCTGGAATAACAAAAAACCCAGGATAGCTAAAACTATCCTCAACAATAAAAAGGACTTCAGGGGAATCGCTATCCCTGAACTCAAGCAGTATTACAGAGCAATAGTGATAAAAACTGCATGGTATTGGTACAGAGACAGACAGATAGACCAATGGAATAGAATTGAAGACCCAGAAATGAACCCACACACCTATGGTCACTTGATTTTTTGACAAAGGAGCCCAAACCATCCAATGGAAAAAAGATAGCATTTTCAGCAAATGGTGCTGGTTCAACTGGAGGTCAACATGTAGAAGAATGCAGATCGATCCATGCTTATCACCCTGTACAAAGCTTAAGTCCAAGTGGATCAAGGACCTCCACATCAAACCAGACACACTCAAACTAATAGAAGAAAAACTAGGGAAGCATCTGGAACACATGGGCACTGGAAAAAATTTCCTGAACAAAACACCAATGGCTTATGCTCTAAGATCAAGAATCGACAAATGGGATCTCATAAAACTACAAAGCTTCTGTAAGGCAAAGGACACTGTGGTCAGGACAAAACGGCAACCAACAGATTGGGAAAAGATCTTTACCAATCCTACAACAGATAGAGGCCTTATATCCAAAATATACAAAGAACTCAAAAAGTTAGACCGCAGGGAGACAAATAACCCTATTAAAAAATGGGGTTCAGAGCTAAACAAAGAATTCACAGCTGAGGAATGCCGAATGGCTGAGAAACACCTAAAGAAATGTTCAACATCTTTAGTCATCAGGGAAATGCAAATCAAAACAACCCTGAGATTTCACCTCACACCAGTGAGAATGGCTAAGATCAAAAACTCAGGTGACAGCAAATGCTGGCGAGGATGCGGAGAAAGAGGAACACTCCTCCATTGTTGGTGGGGTTGCAGATTGGTACAACCATTCTGGAAATCAGTCTGGAGGTTTCTCAGAAAATTGGACATTGAACTGCCTGAGGATCCAGCTATACCTCTCTTGGGCATATACCCAAAAGATGCCCCAACATATAAAAAAGACACGTGCTCCACTATGTTCATCGCAGCCTTATTTATAATAGCCAGAAGCTGGAAAGAACCCAGATGCCCTTCAACAGAGGAATGGATACAGAAAATGTGGTACATCTACACAATGGAATATTACTCAGCTATCAAAACAACGAGTTTATGAAATTCGTAGGCAAATGGTTGGAACTGGAAAATATCATCCTGAGTGAGCTAACCCAATCACAGAAAGACATACATGGTATGCACTCACTGATAAGTGGCTATTAGCCCAAATGCTTGAATTACCCTAGATGCCTAGAACAAATGAAACTCAAGACGGATGATCAAAATGTGAAGGCTTCACTCCTTCTTTAAAAGGGGAACAAGAATACCCTTGGCAGGGAAGAGAGAGGCAAAGATTAAAACAGAGACTGAAGGAACACCCATTCAGAGCCTGCCCCACATGTGGCCCATACATATAGAGCCACCCAATTAGACAAGATGGATGAAGCAAAGAAGTGCAGACCGACAGGAGCCGGATGTAGATCGATCCTGAGAGACACAGCAGAATACAGCAAATACAGAGGCGAATGCCAACAGCAAACCACTGAACTGAGAACGGGACCTCCGTTGAAGGAATCAGAGAATGAACTGGAAGAGCTTGAAGGGGCTTGAGACCCCATATGTACAACAATGCCAAGCAACCAGAGCTTCCAGGGACTAAGCCACTACCTAAAGACTATACATGGACTGACCCTGGACTCTGACCTCATAGGTAGCAATGAATATCCTAGTAAGAGCACCAGTGGAAGGGGAAGCCCTGGGTCCTGCTAAGACTGAACCCCCCAGTGAACTAGACTGTCGGGGGAGGCGGCAATGGGGGGAGGGTGAGGAGGAGAACACCCATAAGGAAGGGGGGGGGAAGGGGATGTTTGCCCGGAAACCGGGAAAGGGAATAACACTCGAAATGTACATAAGAAATACTCAAGTTAATAAAAAAAAAAAAAAAAAAAAAAAAAAAAGGCAAATGACTCAAGGCTTCTGGAAAGAGTGTGCAAACAACGTCACCTGGCAAGAACACAGTGTCCTTCAGGGAAGGCGAAGGAGTGACACAGAGACAAACCGCACACACACTCTAGCTCTAGGAGGCTGCGTGAGAGACCTGGGCCTGGGCATTCTTGCTATAGGGACAGCGGCTGTACACCTCGCTTAGCACTTGCTTTTCCATCCCCTGTTCATCCTCTTCCCTTTGTTTTTCTCCCCTCCTGCCTTCTTCCTCTTTCTCCTCTACTTCTTATTTCCTGGTTTGTGGTCTTTTATGACATAGGGCCCCTTTTATGAAATAGGGCTAGCCTCAAACTCACAAAATCATTCTCCTTCTGATTGCTAGGATTACTAGGATGAGCCAACACACCTCGAATGTTTAGCATATTGCTAAAAGTTTAACATATGCCTAACCAATATGATCTAAGTATTTATCTAAAAAGAAAGGAAATAAAGTATTTGTAGCAGCTTTATACAGTTTCCCCCAACCTAAAACTTTTTGGGTGCCCATCAATGGAATAAGTAAAGAACTATATAGAAGGAAATGCTACCTGCCAATGAAAATGGAAAGCACGCTATTTTTCCCAAAAGCTTCTGAAGATGACCTGGTGGCCCCGGTTTGTAATTTGATACTTTGGAAGCTGAAACAGGAGGATCATAGGTTCAAGGTCAGCCTGGGTTACTTAAGGATCTATAGTCTCAAAATACAAAGTAAAGAGAGATGAGGATGTAGGTCATAGCTAGGGCGCTTGTGTAGAACTCGGCAACCCTGAGCCCTCAGTACAGCCAACAGATCAACCAACAAAAGACCACAACAAAACCAACCAAACGAAAGACGTAAACAAAAACTTTGCCAAGTGAAACACTAAATTTCTCGTTCTTCTTTATACTGTTAATTCTGCTTAGGTAAAATTCTACATGAGGCCAGACGGCTTCCATGATGAAAATCAGGTCAGAGGAGGGGTCTGGAGGATGGAAAGGGAAGGGACCCAGACTCCAGGGCAACTGAAATGTGGGTTTCTTTCATATTAAGACCTACGAGACTTATGATATGAGCCCAGACACTATTGCTGATGCCAAGAAGCGCTTGCTGACAGGAGCCTGGTATGGCTGTCCCCTGAGAGGCTCTGCCAGATCCTAACCAATACAGATGTGGATGTTCTCAGTCAACCATCAGACTGAGTACTGGGTCCCTAATGGAGGAGTTAGGGGAAGGACTGAAGAAGCTGAAGGGGTTTGCAACTCCATAGGAAGAACAACAATATCAACCAACCAGACTTCACAGAGCTCCCAGGGACTAAACCACCAACCAAAGACATGGAGGGACCTCCAGCTGCATACGTAGCAGAGGATGGCATTGTCTGACATCAAAAGGAGGGAAGGCCCTTGGTCCTGTGGGGGGTCGATCCCCCAGGGTAGGGGAATGCCAGGGCGGTGAAGTGGGAGTGGGTAGGTGGGTAGGGGAGCATCCTCACAGAAGTAAGGAGGAAGGTGGATGGGATGGGGGATTGTGGAGGGGAAACCGGAAAGGGGAACAACATTTGAAATGAAAATAAATAAAATAACCAGTGGAGGGAGGGAGGGAGGGAGGGAGGGAGGGAGGGAGGGAGGGAGAGAGAGACAGAGAGGAGCCTTCTACTGTGAGTAATTCAGCCTGAGTAAAAGTCTATGAAGAACCATGGCAGAAGGCTGCCGAAGGGTCACTGAGAGTAACCTAGTGCGTTTGCGGTGCTTCTGCACAAGGTTATGCCTACTGAGGGAATAAAGACAGATGGCCTTGCTACAGGGCAGTGTCAAGGAGTCTGTTGGTGATAAAGAAAAATATAAGATGGCCATCCAAAACAGATTTGGGATGAGTGACCGATGATGCTGTCTGGGTCTGTTTCATGTTGCTATAATAAAGTATTTGAGGGTGTGTGACTTACAGAAGGTTTGCGTGACTTACGATTCTGGTACTAAGTAGCAAACCCTGGTCTTCTGGCTCCTTAGCGCCCTCTAGATACCTTACACTACGTCAGGGAAGGGGCAGAAGAGCCAAGGGAAAGCGGAAGCAGACACAGCATAGGGCAGCCTTAACTTACAGAATCTCCTCTCATGGGAATAACCCATTCATGGAATAGCTACATTGGTCCTTTCACAAAGGAGGGGCCCCTGTGTCCTTAAACTTCTACTGGACTTACTCCACTTTTAAAGGTTTCACTACTGAGGACCAAGCTTCCAACACATGGGACCTTTGACAGGATAAGCCACTATATTGGACAGATAAGTATACCTTGTCTTCCACATCGTAGGGGCACGGTTATGCTTCATGTAGTAACGTCGATATCCCTGAGTGTGCATACCGTTAAAGGTTTGTTTGTTAAGAGTTAACCTTTGTGTGGGACTTGTGTGGGTTGTGGTGCACTTTGTATGTGGGTATGTGTGCCTGTGCACGCACATGTAGAGGCCAGAGGTTCATAGGGTGGTTTTCCTCTACGGAGCTGTACCTCAGTTTTAGTTTTGCCATAGAGTGTCTCAGTGACCCAGAACCCACCAATTGGCTAGTATCTTAGTTTCCATTGCTGTGAAGAGACACCATGACCAAGCCAACTCATAAAGGCGAACATTTAGTTGGGGCAAACATTTATCATTTCAGAGGTTCAGTCCATTATCATCATGGCGAGACTCACGGCATCAGACATGGTGTAGAGGAGCTGAGAGTTCTACATTTTGATCTGAATGCAGCCAGGAGTAGACTGATTTCCACAGGCGGTTAGGAGGCTCTCTTCTGTACAGCGTGGAGCTTGAATACTAGGAGCCCCTCAAAGCCTGTCTACACAGTGACACACTTCCCATGGGACAAGCATATTCAAGCCGCCACTACTAGACTAGCTGGTCAGTAAGCCACTGGGATGTCCCCGTCTGCTTCCCAGCACTGGATCGGAAAGCTCACACTGCCACACTTAGCCCTTTTACATGGATTTCAGGGGTTGACCTCAGGCTCTCATTCATATACAGCAAGCATTTTACCCACAGGGCCATCTCCTCAGCTGCTGAGGTGTATGGGAAGCTGTTCTATATAGAGAGGAGAGAGGCTGATAGGAAAGGGACAAATGCCATAAATCTGACTGAAAAACTAAAGTCTATCATCACTGATTTCCTTTGCTCTGTCTTCCTGCGTCATCTGCTGACTGAAGTTGACAGGGTTTGACACAGGGTCTGCCCTCAAAGGGATGGAATTTATTCTAGAGCCAATGGAAGTGATCAGGGCCTGGGAACACAGTTCTATGTTTTGAATGGTGACAGTCTCACGATACTGTTTTCATAGTAACAGGACAGAGAGAAAACTGTAAATCTAGGCTGTTTTTTTTTCCCAAACACAGGAGTGGAACAATCAGGTAAGTGAATTACAATGGAACTGGGAAACCTCTGCTAAAAGCTTTTGATACTAACCGATGATGTTCTTAGTGTTTGAGTTGGTCAAAACTTGGGGTTGGTTTGTACATTCTGACTAACAGGAACAAGGATGTTCACACAAGAAGGTGAGCAAACATGGCCACCAAGGGGGCTAAACATAGCCATGATAACTTTGCCTCCCAATTTGTAGCCTCCCCACCCTCTATGTCCAATCGACATTATTAGAAGTATTTTTCTTGGAAACTTCAGTTCACACTGGTGAGACAGAGTTTAAGGATATCCACCCATCGTCTTCTCAGACTGCCAGCTCTCTGAATAAAGGACACCGTTAGCATTCAACAGATCTCGCCACTCACTGGCTCCTGGGACAGGTTGCGTGGACAGAATTCTGGTTTCAAACTCACACTGAAACCCTATCAAATGCTGAGGATACCAAAGAAGGAGTTAATACTGGGCAGTCACGATGCACTGATATAGAAACCATTGTTCTGTATTTCTAGGCCGTGCTTACAAATGAATGGTTACCTAGGAGAAAGGAGGCTCTGGAAGGGTCTCTGTGTCCCTTAACCTACCTTACCCCTCCCCCAAGTCTTGGTAAGTTAGCTCTGGGGCCAGTATGCTTAATTTCAAGCTACAACGAAACCACAGGGAGATATTGCTGGGAGACAAGGTCGAAATGAATCCCGCTAGAGAGAAGCTGCTGAGAGGATGGCTGGGTGTGGGGGAGAGTGACTCTTCTCTGGTGAACGATGTGGACAATGGCTTGCTGTCTCCATTACCCAAATTGCATTTGAACCAGAGAAAAGGACTTTTATTTCCCCAGCCTCCAGAACGATCTAGTCCTTCCCACCAGGCCTCTTCCTGACCAGGCACCGCAGTCATTTGTCATGAAGGGAAATAGCTTGCTGAGAATATGAAATGGTGGCAGTCCAGGCCCAGGCCTAAATCAATTAGAGAAAAATCAGGCCTCCATGCTTTTGATTCATTGCCTGGAGGAGGGACAGTGACTGGTGTGACATACCTCTGGGGCTTTGTCTATGCCCCACAGAAAGTGAGCTGTGTCCACAGCAAAACCCAGAGGACACAAGAATGAGGACACACAAGACTCTTGTCTTCAGAGCAGAAGTGCAGGGTTATCAGGGAGCCCCTTGCTTTCCTGTGCCTTCCCACAGAACTTGTGAAGATGGCTGGGCTTGCTTTTCTTTTTTCTTTTTTTTTTTTTTTTTAGGTTTTAGGTTTTATTTTGTGTATGTGAGCTGAGCATTCTCTTCAGACACACCAGAAGAGGACATCAGATCCCATTATAGATGGTTATGAGCCACCAGGTGGTTGTTGGGAATTGAACTAAGGACCTCTGGAAGAGCATCCCCTGGCCTTAACTGCTGAGCCACCTCTCCAGTCCCGCAGATGAACTTTTGATGCATGAGTTGGGAAGGGCAGGCACTCTTCTCTTTTCTTTCTAGTCTGGACATCTTGATAGAAAGTGCAGAGGGCGTACTGAGCTGAGTCTGGAGATGATTTCTCAGATTGAGCTGGATTTTTAACCCTCCCTTGTCTGCTGATGAGGGGTATCTACGGCAGCATCTTCACAGTCAGCATCGATAGCATTAGCCGTCAGACTGACAGATGACAGCTTGTGAGAGATGCTTCCAATTTTAGCTTTTATTTTCTCATTATGATTCCTTCCCATGAAAAGAACCTACATTCAGTCAACAAATAAAATAAACAGCATTCCTAAATGAAAATAGTTCTAATAGGACCCTCCTGGCTGCCTCCCAAGGAGAACAGTGCAGGAGAGCTTTGCAGATCAGGTCCCAGGAGCACCAGCAGTACGGGAGAGGGAAGAAGGCTGATGTTTCTACTCTCAGGGCCTCTGAAAACCTCCGTCAACTTTCCTGAGGACTGTGCTTCTGTTCATCTCCTGATCCTCCACCACCTTCTTTTCCCCTCAGATGAATTAGAAACCAGATATAAGAGACAGAAATAAACGTCCTTTTAGTGGACATTTGACTAGGAGATAAAGAATGGTAAAACATCCATACTAGCCAAATTGGCAACTTCTGTCAAAACACCCATGGTGTTTTACAGACACAAAAACAAAAATACTAAACTTTCATATGGAATGACAAAAGACCCAGAATTTCCAACTCAAAATATGAAACAAAATATCCCAAACAACAGCATAAAACCCGGAGACATCTGAGTATCTGGTTTCAGGATATATCATGAAGTTATAATAACTCAAACAGTATGGCACCAGATAAAAGCAGACGTGTAGATTATTAGAAAGAAGTACAGAGTATAGAATTAAACCAACATGTTGCCAGCCACAGTGCACAGTGTACACAATGGGACATGGAGAAGGGAAGGCTGAAAAGTCAGCAGTGGCTGGAAGAAGGAATCCCTGGGAGAAAGAATGAAGTGGAACCATGTTTTATACCTACACCACCTCTGGAGGGTGGAGGAGTTAAATCAAGACCAGACATTGAAAAGAGCTCAGAAGAAACTGTAGGGAAACTTCTTCTATTACTGTGAGCAGTGTCTTGGCCAAGAAACCCTCCCTGCCCCCACCAGCCAGGTTAAGAAACGAGAGAGTCTCAAGCTGAAATGTTTATGTATAGCAAAGGAGACACTATACTGAGTAAAGAGACATCTCTCTCTCTCTCTCTCTCTCTCTCTCTGTGTGTGTGTGCGTGTGTGTATGTGTGTGTATTCTTGTAAGTCAAACATCTGAGAGTGAGTTGTTGAAAAAATGTATGAATAACTCAATTCAATAGTAAGGAAAAATTTGCCTGATTAAAACCACACAAAGGGACCTCAGGAGACAGTCCTCTCAAGGGATATTGCAGGAACACTGCCAGTGGCATTCAGTATTGCCATCGGGGAGCGATACACAAAGAGACACCACATATTTAGGTGACTGCCATCCAACCCAAAAGTCCTGGTGAGGCTGTGGAGAGGGAGCCCAGTGTATTGTTGGAAAACAATCGACAGGCTCCTCAAAGTCTTAGAAACGGAACTACTGCACGATCAAGCCATGGCAGAGACTATGACGTCAGTGTCTCAAACACATACCTATTCGGGTATTGTCTTTGTAGCATTATTTACAAAGGACAAGGTGGGGAATCAACCTTTGAATCCATCAAGAAGTTAATCAGGATGAGCAGTATTACAAAATGGAACCCTATTACTCTGCCCTGAAAGAAGAAAATCCTGCCATTTTCTATTTATAAATTTTAATTTTTTTTCTAATTTTAAAATATATTTATTTTTAATCATTTAAAAGTATGTATGTGTGTGTGCATGATGTGATATGATATTATGTGATGTGTGTGTGTGTGTGGGGGGGGGGAGGGTAGGGGTATCTGCATGTGAGTGTGGGTGACTTTGGAGGCCGTAAGAGTTGGTCCTTCTGAAGCAGAGTTATATATGGTTGTAAGTCACTCAGTGTAGGTGCTAAGGATTGAGCAAGAACAGTAAGTATCATAAGAACAGTATGTGGTTTTAACTGCTGAGCTGTCTCTCTAATTTAATAACATAGATGAACTTCCAGAAATGTTTGTTAAGTGAAATAAGGCAGGTACCCAAAGACAAACACTATGTAATCTTCTTTACCCATATAGGGAAGCTAAAAGAACCTCATGTGAGAGTAGGGTGTTTGCCATGTGCTTGGCATGGTCCGTGCTGGGAACCATGACCCTTGTGGGAACATGTCACACAAGAATATGATATTTACTACTCAATATTAATACCCAATGTCCAGCACTGTGATTATAATTAATTTGCTGAATTGTGTTTGCAAGTCACTAAGAGGCCAGACTGTGCACACATACCCACAGAGGAGACTATCGGAAGGCATAGATGCATTAGTCCACATCATGGTGCCCAGCACTTTACTTTTTTTTTCTCCCCATCTTTATTAACTTGAGTATTTCTTATTTACATTTCGATTGTTATTTCCCTTCTCAGTTTCCGGGCCAACATCCCCTAACCCCTACCCCTCCCATTCTCTATGGGCCTCCCCTCCCCATCCTCCCCCCATTACCGCCCTCCCCCCAACAGTCACGTTCACTGGGGGTTCAGTCTTGGCAGGACCAAGGGCTTCCCCAGCACTTTACTTTGTTTATGTGCACCAG
This sequence comes from Rattus rattus, assembly GCF_011064425.1. NCBI lineage: Eukaryota > Metazoa > Chordata > Mammalia > Rodentia > Muridae > Rattus > Rattus rattus. Next base: position 134,361,634 of record NC_046154.1, on the reverse strand, counting down.
AACATCAGTGCATACGTCTGAAGGATAACATGTTTCATTTGTCAATTACCCTTCAGCAAACCTGAAGAGTCCTGAAAGAAAATAGAATTTTTATAGTTAAAATATTTTTTGATTAGAATAAGAAAGAAAAGCTAGGACACAGGGAAGATAGAGAAGGGAGCAAGAAGGAGGGAGGCGTAAGGAAGGAAAGGGAGAGAGAAGGAGGGGAGAGGGTGGATGGAGGTAAACATTGAAGAAATCTCCTGAAAACAGCAAGGGTACTTACTGACAGCTTCCTTCCTGTGGGCATCTAGGTGTTTATTCATTCTATCCTGCTTGTTTCTTAATGATGGCTGGGCTGCTGCACTTCTTACTGTTTTGATCGCTTTATTGAAGTATAATTAACACACAACAAACTGCACCCACGAAGAGTGCATTTGTAAATTTTGACATGTGTATACACTTGTGGAATATTTCTACAATCAAGATAATGAGCGTGCCATTGTCCCTTGAAGTAGCTATTATTATTAGCCACATCAATTTTACAGGTAAAATAGTGGCTTTCATTTGTTTGCCATGGAACGGATATACACGAGGGAGGATGGGGAGGACTTGAAACTGAGTCTTTTACAAGATCTGACAGTGTGTGACTGTTGGTCCATTTATCTGCCTGTCTGTCTGTCCGCTTGTCTCCTCTGTCCCATTTTCTTCTACCCTCCTTACTTCTGCTTTGCATTCATGTGACTGGCCACCCACTGAATGTTAAAGGGCAAATATTTGTGTTACTCACAACTAGTCTCCAAAGCCAACAGAAGAACGACTGCTACAATGTTTGACAAACCTGTCTCACGGGCTCTTTACATGGTGTTGCACAGATACAATGTAACTTAAAAATTTGGCCTTGCACACACACTGAGCCACGTTGGAACCCTAGTCATCAGATTGAATTCATGACCCTGAGTAAACTCCCTTCTCTCTGAGCCCTGGCATCCTTGCCAGCTGATAGAGAATAACAACTCAGAAATGCAAGAATCTCCCGGTACAATCTGCTTAGCATAACATTTTACAACAGCCATTGCTCTGAAAGGAGCTATGATATTAAATACTTCCCAGCAATTTTGCAAAATGGCTTATCTCCCCAAATGATTTTTTTTTCTCCTTCAGGAGTAGAGCTGGTGCACATTTGTGTACATATGTGTGGGTGTGTGTGGGCATTGTCAGTAAGAGGTAAATTAATTCATCTCTTCATTACTTTTAATTTTTGGACAAAAACGTGACTCCTTAGACACTAGTTATTTGAACCAAGAAAAGAGAGAAAATGGCCAGCAGAGTGCTGAGAGTGACTTTGTGGCCTCCTATCGGCCGATTCACTCATTTCAGGGCCACGGACGTGTTTCAGCAGGGCACAGTCATCACTGAGCAGATTAACAAGAAGTTAAATTTTTTTTTCTGAGTCCTGTGTTCAATATAGAAATCATATTGATGAACTACTATTGGAATCAATAGTGAATTGGAATGTTGAGGAGACCACGGGAAGAAGTGAATCAGCACAAAGTCCGCATTGGAGGAGAGATAACTTACATGGAGTCTCTCCCGTTCCCACCCCCTCTCTTCCACTCTTCTTTCCAAGTGACGAATGATGGCTGCCAGGGCTCCTCATCCCTTTTGGATGTAGCAGAAACACCATCTTGGAAATCTTGGTTTGTGAATGTGCAGCAGGCACGGAGTGGAATGTAAACAGCCCTACTTCGGACACCTGGTCAGTTGCTGTCGGATCAACAGAGGAGACCTTTCTTTCAATTGGATATATTTCTTTATTTACATTTCAAATGGTATTCCTTCTCCCCGTTTCCTGTCCAGAAGCTCCCTATCCCGTCCCCCTCCCCCATACGGGTATTTCCCCCCATCCACTCCCCTGACTGCTCCCCCCATATTCTCCTGCAAGGGGTCCAACCTTGGCAGGAACAAGAGTTTCCCCTCCCACTGGTGCCCCAACAAGGCCATTCTCTGCTACATATGCAGTTGGAGCCCTGGGTCAGTCCATGTATAGTCTTTAGGTCATGGTTTAGTCCCTGGAAGCTCTGGTTGGTTGGCATTGTTGCTCTTATGCGGTTGCAAGGGGGTCCCATTCTTAGTTCAGTGGTTTGCTGCTAGCATTCGCCTCTGTATTTGATATGCTTTGGTTGTGTCTCTATATCTGGTCCCTTTCAGCATGCACTTTTTAGCTTCATCAGTCTTATCTAGTTTTGGTGGTGGTATATATATATATGGGCCACATGTGGGGCAGGCTCTGAATGGCTGTTCCTTCAGTCTCTGCTCTAAACTTTGCCTCAGAGGAGATGTTTTATATGTGCCTCTGATGCCGGCTGCTCCTGAAGCTTCCCAGAGACAGGCACTTGCCCCATCTGTTCTCAAACAAGCACGTTAGGGAGCAGGCACTGTACTAAACCCTGACTGCACAAGTCATAGAGGCCCCATTCTGAGTCCTATGAGAGCTATGCCTTGCTGAGCAGCACAATGCCACATGTTAAAGATGAATACCAGTGGATGGCTGAAGATAACCACCACCTTAACGCTATGTGCATCTACATAAGGGAGAGGTTGTTTGCGCTGTAGTCAGGTTACTGTGGCACAGAAGTGGAGCATAGCTTGATAGAAAAAGTTGATTTTGAGCTTGGCCTAGGGTTGGGATCCAGCTGGGAATTGTGAGGAATACTGAAGTTGGACATACAGAGTTCATACAGGTTTTACATACATGTTCTTGATGACCACACCCTCTGCTCTGCTCCTCTGTGTCATGACTCCTTTCAAGCTGCGTCTATTCAGGGACAGGGATATTAATTTTCATTCTTGTTCTGACTCATCAGCGAATTTGTAGGCTCTACGTATTGTTTTTAATTTGTAAACGTATCCCTCACATTCTAAGAGATGGAACTCTTGCTGGACCTTACAGACAGAGTTAATAATACACCTTGAGGTCCCTTAAGACTCAAGCCGGCTCTCCTCCTCAGCCTCTTTGTTTAGCCTGTGTTTAAGGGAACAACGTAACAGCTAACATCACTCGCCTTGGCTTTCCCATGTAATCAGGTTTTACAACCTAAGCTGACGGACAGCTGTCACCTATAATTAGTGCTCTCCCTTTTCCCTGACCAGGATAATACATGCATGCTCTGATAATCATCTGCTGAATGCAACAGCAATAGAGGTTGGAAGCAATCTTATTAAACGAACCCCCCATAATTGTCAGAAACATCATTTAGACATTGATTGAGAAACGATTTTTTTAACATGTTATTGATCCTTTGATGTTCATGTCATGTACCCTAATCTCACTCATCTCCCTGTCCCTTTGTATCTGACCTCTGCTCTTATGACCTCCCCTGCAAAAGAAAACAAAAATTAAAAATTAAAAAAGAAAAATAAGTAAAAACCATCTTGCAGTGGAAGCTGCAGTGTGTCACGGTGTGACCCATGGTGTTCCCTTTTGCCAGACAGCTTTCCTTGCAAATGTTCACTTCAATGAGTCATGGCTCTGGTTCCAGACCTCTGGATTCTGTTACACTCTCAATACTGGATTCTCACAGGGACTCCTCTCAGCTATCCTGTTGTTGTCAAGGAGATCTTGCAACTTTGTATCTGGATCTGTAGAACTGCCCCTTTCCTATGCTTCACCAATTCCTAGATGGGGTAGATACTGGGGTGGGCCAAGTCAAAGCTCTGGACCTGGGCCTAGGTAGCAGCTGAGTTGGTCAGCCTGACAGTTCTCGCACACTCGCACCACTTGGGCCAGCTCTCCAGCACCGCCCAGTTGAGAGATGGAGCCACCTCTCTCCCTCTCACACCCTAGGGCTAGCATTCCCACACCCATGCCACCAGGGCCAGCACTACCGTGCTGTTCAGGTGAGGTTCAGGGCCCTCTCCCAAGTACTGTAGCTATCGAGGGTCAGGGCCAGCTCTCTCACACTGCCCAGGCAAGGAGTAGGGCCAGTCCTTCCAAGTGCCACAGAGGGTGAGGAGTGGGAACAGCTCTGCTCAGCCCTTAGACATCAACATAGCTCCAGGCAGCAGCCAAGACCAGTGACGTCCATATAGCCTTTGGTGATAACATGGGCTATGGACATCGAGACAGACCTCTGGTGTGCAGGGTCATGTACCTAGACTGGCAGGACCTCAGATGACATCCCAGGCTATTCACATCAGGCTGTTCCTCACTACCTTGTAGTCTCCAGTTCGGCCTCTCTTCATTGTTCTCACACTGCCTTGCTTCTCTCTCTCTCCCATCTGTCCACTACTTACTTGATCATCTAAGTGGCACCTGGGGTACTGGGCAGGGGTATCTTGGGTATGCTCTGCCCCAACTATGATGTTTATGATGCTGTTTGCTATTTGAGTCAGTGACTTAATCCCTCATAAAGTTGAAGAGTTCTGATTCCTTACCCATGTGATGTAAAGTATCTCATTCCTTACCCATGTGATGCTCTCTGTTCTGTTCAATAAATACAGAGCAAATCCCTTTGTTAGATACAGACCACACCCAGCCAACTGGCCACATAGCCACACAGAGACATACAGGGTCAGACACAGTGACAAATTCACAAGATGTCCTTTAGACTCACACACATACAACGGATACAACACGGAAGACAAAGGGAGGAGGAAGTAAAGAATTTAAATTTGGACTTGGTCTTGTTTAAATGACTCCTAGAGGAAGTACTTTTATTCCTTTCCTTATGTGACATAAGTGTATAATTGATGACTTAGAGTTAATCAGTAACACACTTCACCTATAAATGGCTGTATATGATTCAAGTTGCATAACTGTACTTAGTTTACAAGTTTTCTTTTAAAAGTTAGTGTGTGTGTGTGTGTGTGTGTGTGTGTGTGTGTGTGTGTGTGTGTGTGTTGGTACTCATGTGGAAGTCAGACGACAGCTTTATGGTGCCAGCTCCCTATTTCCATCTTTATGTAGGTTATGGACTCCAGAATCAGGATTCCAGGCTTGCGTGGTAAGCACCTCTCCCGCCTGAGCCATCTTGCTCTCCCCACAAGTATCCTTCGTGTTCATAATCCACACTAACTTTGGCCTACAAACAGAAATAATGATTCACAGATACAAATGCCACTATTTTACAAATAAATAAGTGTACAACACAGTGGTGAGATAAACAAAATATAAACTTACTTCAAGGATCGATGAGCTTACAGCAGCTTCTACAATGATCATTTTGCCAAAGAGTTGATAAGAAGGTTTAGCTGCTAGTGAGGCATATACGGCTCTCCATATTGAAAAGAGATTATAAATCCTGCTTCCAAGACAAACGTACAAGGAAAAGATTTACATCCGTATCAGAAACTGGACAAAGTGCACAAGCAATAGTGAGATAATAGATTATGGATTGGGTTGTGCTGTCCCTTCACATGGTGAAGCTCTTAGCCCCACTGTGCTACACAGGGAGCTGACTTTTAAGAGGTAATTGTGGGGGTAGGGGGTTGTAAAGAGGAGGGGGCCCTGATCTTATAGGATTGGTACCGTTATAATAATAAGAAAAATCTCCTTCTTTACAAACATATGCAAGGAGGAAAGATATGCAAGGAGACAGTGAGAAGGCAGACATATTCTAACCTGGCGGTCAGGGCTCAGCACAATGTAACCTCGCTGAAACTATGGACTTCTAGCCTTCAGAACTGCAAGAAAAGAAACCAATGTTGTTTTAAGCCACTTGGTCCAGTAGCAGCAGCATGTATCTGAGGAAACCACCTGAGTCTAGGGATCACCTGAGAAGACCAGAGGCAATAGTAGTCGATGCACACAGTTAAAGACAGAGTCTGTTTCTGCTATCCAAACTAGAAAATGTCAAGATCACAGGGCATTGAAAAGTATCCATGCAAAGGTCTCTTCTGCAGAAGAATAATTAGCCCGAAAAGGCCAAGCTTCAGTTCTACATGACAAAACAAAAGGCAAAAATCGCAACCGTGCAGCCTTCATGCACCTTGATTTCATTCTAGAGCAAATCTCAAAGATGTTTGGAAGAAAATAAGAATATATAATGCTCAGCATAGTAATGGCTGCATTTTCTACAATCCAGTAAAAATTTCCCAGGTAGTCAAAGAAGCAAGAAGATAGAACCTAATGATATTAAATCTATGAAACGGGCACAGATGTTGTATTAATAGACAAAGAGGCTAAACTACTATTATCATTAATCTACATGCCAAAAAGCTATATAAAGTCATGAAAAAAACATTTTAAGACCCAAATTTGACATCAAGGGACAAAGCTCTAACATGTAATATGGAAGATTCACGTATAATCAGTGGGAAGGGCTCTCCAGCCCAGGGATTGTTCTTAAGGGAATCAAAATTACTCTCCTGCAAGGGACCTGGCCTCATTGTAGACTTTGGAGTTGTTTGAGAATAATTAAAGCCAGGAATGCTAATTTCTCAATGTGTAAAGCTCCATTTGTAGTCACAAATATAAAATTAGACTTGGTTTCATGAACCTACAATTTGAAAGACTGAACACTATTGGGACAAAAAGGAGACAACTACAGGACCATGTAATGACATGAGAGGTTTGTCTTCACAGTTTCCCTCCCCATCACCTGATTGCTCCAGGGGAGAGTTCATGGATAAAAAGTTCTGCTATTTTCCTAAAGAACTGTAATTTCCAATGCTAATCTAAGTCCTTATCCTTATACCTGTAGCACTTCTCACCAAGGGAGTTTCTTTTTGCAGTAGATAGTCCATTCCAGAGATCCATGACTGGTCAAAAGGAAGGGAATTAGTGACCATAGGCACCCAGTCCTACTTGCACATCTATAATGCTCCTCCACCTAAAACTGCAGAGACATTGTGGAAAGGGGGACAGAAAGATTGTAAGAGGCAGAGGTCCAGAATGAATGATACTAACAACGTCCTCTTGCCATGATGGGGATACTGTAACTTGAAATCTCAATAATATTGTTGCCTTAACAAGACCCACAGAATGACAACGCAGTAGACATACTAGTATGGACAATGGAGTTGTTATAAGGCTCTACTCTTACTGTAGAAATAAAGTTCTTGTTCAAGAAAATAGGATCTCTGGCCTGGGTGGAGACCTAACACGCCAGTTGGATAGTTTTGGTCATGTTGCTTACGGGACAACCCTTAGGAAGACAGCCTTACCCTAAGCCATGCTAAAGACAGCAGAATAAGTATGTTTTAAAAAATGATATAATGTAAAATTCTTTCCCAGAATCCCTGCCCCCGATGCAGAAGGCTATAGATCTCAGCTAGGTGGGGTTATAAGTCTTTTGACTTGTCTGAATTTATTAGTGAAGGGTAAGAATCCCTTTTCTTCTTTTTATCTCTTTACAAAGCATGCTTTCCCCCACTTTGGACTCCCCCCCCCCAATTTCTTGGCTTTCTTACTCTTATTCTTTCTCTATCATGTGGCCGATTGTTCAGCTCCATGCCAGCTTACATAGCAGGGCGTTTCCCTTTCCCTCCTCCATTCTCCTCCCTGGGCAGGAGTTGAAGTCTACCTGCCCCGTGTTTATCCCCTAAGCTCTATCAAAACTGTCCTTTTGTTTCCAGTCATTTCCATTTTAAATTATTTTGTTAATAAGGCTGACCTCCTAAAGAGGTACTCTAGTTTGCCTGTCACTGCTACATGGAGAGGTTCAGGAAAACACGTGTGTGTGTGTGTGTGTGTGTGTGTGTGTGTGTGTGTGTGTGTGTGTGTGTGTGTGTGTGTTATTGTGTATGTTACTATGTAAGATTAAGGATTATAGAATAAGAAGCCATGAATTTGAGAGGAGTAGGAGGGTAGAGGGAGGTGAGAGATGATATAAATGTGATACTCATGTATGAATTGTAAATAAAATCTTCACATTATATAAGTGAAACTTCCCTTTCCTGTTTATATGGAGTGCTTTTTACATCTCTAGGGCAGAGAAGCAGGGATCAGCACACTATGCTTCACTTTCTTACTCTTGAACTTTCTACACTGTTAGCTTGTAAGTCCTGTTGAACCACCGGTGTCCTATATTGGTTCCGTTTAGTAAATCACAGGTAGATGTTGTGGATTGAGTTATATTTACCCAGAAAGGCATGTTGAAGTCTTATTTCCCTACGTTATATGGGCCGAGTATTTCTGCTTCCCCCAAATTTTTATGTTGAAACCTAATCGCCAATGTGATGGTTATGAGGAAGGAGGACTATCAGGTAGTAATTCTGTCTTAGGGAAGAGGGTCTGATGCAAGGAATTAGTGCTCTAATAAAAGAAGCTGTGTTGTCTTTCTATCATCAAGTTATGACACATTTTATATTGCAGAAAATATGTCCTTACTATATACTGAATCTATTGGTATCCTTGTTGTACATTCTCCAACCTTGAGAACTAAGAAAAATAATCATTGCTCACAAGCCATTTATTTTTTGTCTTTCTCATAGAAGCTTAAATGCACTAGTGCACTATGGTTAGGACTTCTTTGGAACCATCATTCTGTAGTTATCATTTAGTCGCTATTGCGTGTTTTTGTTACACTATTCTTAGGGAGGCACGAATGATTATCTACTCATCTGAGAGATAGGGAACTGTCTTAGGGTTTTATTGCTGTGAAGAGAGGTCATGATCAAGATAAATATTATAAAGAAAAACATTTAATTGGGGCTAGTTTACAGTTTCAGAAATTCAGTCCATTGACATCATGGCAGGAAACACAGTGGTGTCCAGGCAGACATGGTGCTGGAGAAGGAACTGAATGTTCTACATCTTGATTGGCAGGCAGCAGAAGGAGACTGTGTACCACACTAAGTGTAGCTTGAGCATAGGAGACCTCAAAGCCCACCTCCACAGTGACATACTACCTCCAGTAAGGCCACATGGACTTCAACAAGGCCACACCTCCTATTAGTACTGCTCCCTGTGGACCATGCATTCAAACACATGAGTCTGTGGGGGTCCAACCACCACAGGAATCAACAGGAGACCAAAGTATAGACACTATTAATGTTTACATTGTTGAACCAATGGGTTTATGGAATGACTTCCATGAACAGAGACGACGCAAGGACAGCTGCATCGCCACAGGCTTACTCCCGGATGAAAGGTGGAAACTTGGAGCACACCACACAACCTGAAGGCATCTCAGCAGGTTGGAGAGTGTCCTTTCCAGGTCACTTAGTTGGTCTGAGACTCTTCCAGGTAGCTAGGCTGGCCACTGCTTCTCATAGGCAGTTCGTCTGGTCTCTGCTTCTTCCAGTTTGCTGGTTGGAGCCTCTTCTAGGCAGCTTAGCTTATCTGAACGTGTTCCTCAGCAGTCCTCACAGCTTATATATGCTTGGGTAGAGAAGACCTAGTGTATCTGGTCAGGTCCAAGCTTTTTCTGGAATTGTTTACTTCTAGAGCTTGACGAGTTTCCCTGTAGGACTGACTGCATCACCTCCCCTTAGAACATCCTGCTGTTCATCTCAACTGACATCCCATGTCTTAACAAGCCTCTCTCTGAGATGGATGGTTTTAACCTCAAGGGAAAGCTACTACCCAACAGAGGGTCATACTAGATAACAGGAGGCCTCAAACACAATGACAGGAGGCACTGACCTTGTAAGAAGAGATTTCAAGATTCAAGGAACAGGGTGAAGATGGTTAACTAAAGGCAGAGGCAGAAATAGGAGTTATGTCATGACAAGTCAAAGAATTCTATGGGATGTAAAACCGTGCTAAGTTCAGTAAGGTTGAGACCTGGAGGCTCAGTGGGCACACACCTGAGGCTTAGGCGACTCCCAGCTCCCTGCCAGACTCCTGATTGGAACATGTGTAATGCTTCTCACACAAAAGAAACTCTTTAGGACCATGGACTGTCTCTTTTCATCAAGATCCACCATGGGGAGCTATGAAGAAGGCCTTCACCTACAGAGCTGCAACCTTATCTCCTATAGAGGGCCTTTCTCTGCTCCCAGCCACAACTGCCACCATGCCTGCCTCCACCAAACTAAGGACAATCCCTGCTGGGATAGGCTAGGTGCTGTCCCAGCTCATAGACCCCTGACTCCATTCTCTCTTCTGCAACTCCCAGTGGTGCCTGGATGTCCAAGAGTCTGAGAACCCCACGTCCCTGGCCTTGTTGCAGATCTGGGGGCCCCCTAACCAGCTCTGGCTTTCTCACATCTCAGAGTGCCCTTTCCACCCCTGGAGCGGCCATGCCCTGTGGAGGAGCAGACATCAGCCTACAGAATTCAAGGTTCGAAGGAGGACCAGAAGTGAGAGGCTTTAGGAATGTCTCCCTAGAGCAGTCAGAGGAAGCACAGTCTTATTGACATTCTGAGTTCACATTTTGAGTCTCTGGAACTGGGAGACAGCCAGCCAGTATGACAACTCATCACAATGTTCCTCGAGAAAGAGTCTCATGGAGAACAGTGACAATATACACTACTACTGAATATACACTGCTTCTCCTAATGTGGAAGCAGGCAAAGACTGGCGGCCATGCCTTTCCCCAGCACCCTTCGCTTAACAGCCCTCTCCACATCCTCAGGGAGAGATACCTGTAGCTCCCTCATTGGTGCCCTTTAAAGACTTCTGTCCTACGAGGTTTGGGCTTGTAGTACATTTTTGTTGCTTCCCCCAAGTGATAGGAGCACACTGGGTGTGAGTAGAGTCAAGACATGCTTTGAGCACCCGAGTTTGACTTTCTATTGTGTGGAGCTGATTGTAACAGAGGAAAACCTCATTGTCACCCAGAGGGGATCCTGGGAAAAAACAGAGTACAGTGTGAGGTGGGGGTGAGGTGAGGTGAGGTGAGGTGAGGTGAAGTGAAGGGGTGAAGGGGTGAGGGCATGGGAGGCAGCCCAGACACTCTAGCTGACACTTTTCCAAGCCACTCAGCTTGAGGTTAATCTTGAAGCTACTCCTAGACTCAAAATCAAGGCCATCCCAGCAGGATGAGGTCCATCCTAGACCAGAGGAGCTGTTTGATTGACACCAATGTAAGCACAGTTATATTCTCTGAATATGTAGATAGGTGAAAATGTAGCTACTATCAATCGTGATTCTCAGCATTTTTAGTTTTTTAAAAGCAAATTCTCACATTAAGACATAATTTATCCCATGAATTTCATCATTGGATCCTTTAAAATTATTGTTTTCTATATTTGATTTTTCAAAAATGGAGTAGCTTGGACTTTGCTATGTAGCTCAGGCTGGCTTTGAACACACAATCTTCCTACTTCCACCTTCCCACTCTTAGGAGTACAGATATGCATGGTCACTTGGCACACATTTGCTATTGGTGATCACTAATGATACATACACACACACACACACACACACACACACACACACACGCGCACACACACACACACATGCTCACACCCCTGTCAGAATGGCTAACCCACTTTATTAACTATAAACATACTAAGAGACAAGAGGAACAGACACCATTGGCATAAGCCTTTGGGTTGGGGGTGTTTGTTATGTGATAAGTACTCTTGACTGAGTTAGAAAGGTTGGCACGCCCTTCCACTCTTTTATCCCTCTCAGTATGTAGTTCTCTATACTGTAGGAAGAAAGCTGAATCTGAGGAAACTTAATTGTGTCTAACACCCCTTCTGCCACTAATGAGGAAGTAGGGGTTATGAATGCTAAAATAGCTCCTGACACATCTGACAAGTTCAGGCAACCTTTCCTGCACCTGTGTCAGAGAACAGGAGAAGATTTGCTAGCAGGAAAACATGTTTTCCTCACAGGAGAACGTAAGATGCTGCTTTCAAGAAGGTTCTATCCTCTTTAGGGGAACGTGGTTGCTTCACAGACAACTTCTAGACTGGTGGTCCTCAACCTTCCTCATGCTGTGATCCTTTTATTCCCCTTTTCCTTTCTTTTGTTGGATATTTTCTTTATTTACACTTCAGATGTTATCCCCTTTCCCAGTTTCTCCTCCGGAAATCCCCTATCCTATTCCCGCTTCCCCCTGCTTCTATGAGGGTGCTCCCCTACCTGCCCACCCACTCCTTCCTGCCCCTCCACCCTGGCATTCCCCTACCCTGGTGCATCGAGCCTTCACAGGACCAAGGGCCTCTCCTATTGATGTCTGACTAGGCCATCCTCTGCTACATATACAGTTGGAGCCATGGGTCCCTCCACGTAGACTCTTTAATTGGTGGTTTAGTCCCTGGGAGCTCGGAGGGGGGGGTCTGATTGGTTGATATTGTTCTTCCTATGACGGGGTTGTGAACCCCTTCAGCTCCTTCAGTCCTCTCTCTAACTCCTCCGTTGGGGACCCCATTCTCAGTCCAATGGTTGGCTTTGGGCATCTGCCTCTGATCCTTTAGTACAGTTTCTCATGTTATGGTGACCCCAACCATAAAATTATTTTCGCTGCTACTTCGTAACTATAATTTTGTTATTGAATTGTACTGTAAATAGATTTGAAGATAGAGGTTTTGCCAAAGGGACTGTGACCCTCAGGTTGAGAACCACTGTTTTCAAGGAATGGGATTCATCCTCCTGAGGAGAGGTTGAGTCAAATACTGAGTACAGCAGACAGTGGAGGTGGAGCTCTGAGGGAAGAGGTTGATATCTGAAGAGAAGAAGCCTTTGGGAAGATGGCTTCACCCTCTCTGAAGGCTGTCTTTCCCTGTGATAAGGTGTGAGGGAATGTATTCAATTACATGTAAATATATTTAAAGCAAAGGCCAGACCTCACAAAACTGCTTCTGTAGGGCATGTCAGGCACAAAGGTCATTCGGAGAAGGCTTAGACTAGCTTTCTGTTTGTTGTGTGTGATATGTAATGGGGTAAAAGAGGGTGGAGCATGGAGTAGCTACATATGCTTTGGCCTCTAGGCAGAATCTCTGCTGGAGAGAAGGCTCTCGGAGGGAGAGCTGACAAAACACCACACCCCATGTCCATGCCTACACACCTGCCACTAAACATGTCTGGGTGTAAGAAAAAAAGAAGAGACTTGGCTAAGTGAGGTCACTCATGGACATCAGGTATAACAGGCCCTTGAAATAAATGATGTGTAATATCGGCCGTAAAACGTGCTCAGCAGGATAGGAGTATTTGGCAAGCATTTGGAAATCAATTATTTTTGCTTAAATTAATCCACATTAAAACTATATAATTTTAAGACTTCGCAGAATATCTAAAAATATAATTTGTAACATTTCCATGGACGTATGTGTGCATTTCTCTTTGTTTATATATGTACAAATGTGACAATATTTTCTTTCTTTGAGATGTGTTTGGCATACATTATTAGAAATCATGTCTAGATTTGCAATATGTTTTCATTTTTATTTAATACACAGCTCTCACTTTAAAATGTCATTTGAGACTAGTGTTAACAGCTCTGAGGTATCTTATATTATGAAGATAGCCTAATATTTTACACTATCCTTTATGTTTAAACACCAGTTAGCTTCTAACTCTATCACATTTTCACATTATACTTAAAATTCCTGCAAGGAAATTTTATATAATTTATGGGGTTTTTTTTGCAATAAAACTGCTGGGAGGTTTACACAGTTAAACAAAGCACATACATGACTTTCAGGCTTCCATCATTGTCTAATTATTCTCCTGCTAGGTTGAATCGAACTTAAGGTATAGGTAGGTAAAGGTAGTCTATGATCATCTGAGAAAAAAAGGGAGGTCCTCATTAGAAGCCCTGGTTTTAAACTTAGTTGTTCATTTGCAGTGTAATCTCTAGTATCATCTCAGAGTTCAATTTCTCTGTTTTCAAGCTGGAACAAATACAAATAACACAAACTAGCTTCTAAAATAACCAACGATTCAAGGAGTGCAGACGAACGCCCTCTGTAAGGTTTAAAGGCTATCCAAATGTTAGCAGTTGAGATTACTGCCATGTTTCCAAGTTGTGTTTCCTCCCTAGTTGCCACTTGAAAAGTGACAGCCATAACTTGGTCCTGTGCCCGGCCGTAGAGATAAGGACAGAGAAAAGAAAGCTATTCCTCAGTGCTAACAGGACCGGGTAGGGTGGGGGGAGGAGGAGGCTTCCAAGCCATCGCCTGGAAATCTCACTAATGAAAGTTTATGTCTCTGACACCTCACACTAGCACCGTGGCCCTGTGGGGAAAAGGGTCACGGGAAGCCTAGAGCCAGGCTAACTCATTACCATAAGTGTGCTCAGAATTAGAGGAGAGAATCCAGGAAGGTCAAATGGGACGGTAGAGTCACCATGCGGCTGGCATTTTACCTTCTGTGAGATCAAGGTGCTCAGCTGAAAGGACCAATGTCATCTCTCTGCAGAAGTGCAGGGACACATAATGAGATAAAAATACAATCAAATGAGAACTTTGTTCAACAGAGGGCAGGGTTTCTCTTTCTGCTCTTTGCTGCCGAGGAACTGTAAACAGGGAGGAGGAAAGCCAAGGGAACACATCCTTCTGCAGCCAGCTTGATGGGTGGGCAGGCAAGGGAGGGGCGCCAGCCAAGTGTGTGGGGGGCGGGTAGGAAGTGTGTAGAGGTAAACCAGATCGGGAACTAACCAATGAGGAAAGAGGGGCAGGAGGAAACGGGTGGGGGGTGGGGCTTGAAACAGAGGAGTGTTAAGCAGATGCCTGAAAACAGTCTTGAGAGTCTGACAATTGAATTTTCTTTTAAGGTAAAACTTAAAATATGTTTTATCTAGTTCGGTAATTTCAGGGAGGATTCAGCTGCTGCGGGAGGAAGTTTTTGGCTAGAAAGGGCAGTGGATCTGAGGAAAACTTCTCTGAGACCCTCAGGTTGTCTAATGTTCTTGAATGCTGAATGGGAATGTCTGTGGGTGTGGGAGGTCCTGCTGAATCACACCGCACAACCAGACTTTCTTACATAAGCAACGATGTAAAACGGAAGCCTGGCGTACAAACCTGAGGCCAAGCCAGCGACATCGAGTGCTTTGAGCATTTTGGGGGCAGTAAAGTACCTCACTTCAGAAAACTCAGCTGCTAGAGCGCCACACATTGTCATTTAATGAGCATTTTGACTGAGGTGACATTCCAACTAGTCAATAAAAGACAGAAATAAACTATGCAAACAGGCAAAAAGAAGCAAGTTGCCTAGTCATCAGCAGAATGGGCAATTCTGTGTGTATTATAGCTTCATAATCAGAGTGTTAAGACAAAATCCAGGGCTCCACCAGCTTAAATAGGCTAGATTTGACCATCTGTCCTCAATAACCAGTTAACAAAAGGTCTGCTCTCAGTGGCCTCGATTCTTTATCCTCAGTACCCTGCATGTGCTTCCAAATCCAAACCATCTTTCTCTCTCTTAATATTTGCTTTCTGCTAACATATGGTTATCCCCCAAAGTGACTTGACATGAATAATTTCCTTTGATTATATCCACATTTTCTATGTCAAATACTGTGAGGTAGTTGTAATACAATTTTATTTTTATGCAAACTTTACAACAAGTGGAACCAAGATAAGTTTAATTGTCTGTAAAAGGCCAGGATTTTGAACCTCACTCCTGATATTACCTTTAGGCTTTGATCATCCAGTTTATGTCTTGGAAGGCGGCCTAGGTTGTCTACACTGAAAATATCTTAAAACCTATATAAAGTCAATACATATCATTCCTATATGTGATATGTTCATATAACCTATGTTAAAATACATCTTCATAAATATATTAAAGAACTGGCAAAGTCCCAAACCAATAATGTAAAGGAACACAATTCAGAGACAAATGGCTTGTGTATCACAGAGACACTTTCATCTTGAGATAATTTGCTGAGACTGAGGAATTGAAGTGTTTATTTTGGTGATCTTATAAGGTATGGGGATGGAAAAATGTAACAAGGTGGTAGAAATAACAGAATAATCAACCAAAGTGAACGGTGGATATAAATGATTAGACTCTTATTATTATACTAGTAGACCAACCCTCCCAAGGCATTGAAGCCCAAGTTTGTGTGGCTTGGCTTTTGTGTAGAACTGCATATCTTTTTTATTAAGACAGTCCTGATAAAATTACTTTCCCTGGGAAGAGGCCATGTTACATGTTTTACCTTGTGAAGCCTGGTTTTACATTTTTCCACCCTTCATATCTTATATAAACACACGCACACACACACACACACACACACACACACACACACACACACACAGAGACACATGCCATTTGAAATACAATGAGCAGAAACAACAAAGAACATAATTGCAAGTGAAAAGCAATTATGAAAGGATCAGAGATAAAACAGTCACCCTACTTTATATTAGGACAAGATGCAAGGCCTATCTGTGACTAAGCATTCCTGGTCAAGATGGGGTCTTGCCCATCACTGCCTAGTTCTGGTTCCGTGGGGTGATACAAAGAGCTCCTTATTGCTACCATCACTTCAGGGGCTCAAGCCACCCTGAAAGTTTATTAAACAAACACAAGAAAGCTAAGGAAAGTCAAGAAATCTGCAGAGTCGAAGTAATTTACAAAAGACGCTAAAGCATCAGATAAATAGAATTACTAGAAATAAAAATGAAAATTGCAAACATTAAAACTTAGGGGGATATTTAACAGTGGTTAGGCAATAAAAGAAATGGATTATAAGCTAAATCAGACAAAATTTCCCTGCACATAATGCAGAGAAATAAAAGGAGGGAGCACACACTTAAAGAAGGTAAGCAAAACAGGAGACAAAGGAATGGAATCCTCATTGGGAATGCATCGAATTTTCTTAGAGTATGCACATAAATCCCCCGTTAAGTAGTGAACACAGTGCAATAACATTTGACTCTTCAAAACTAGTGAAGGATCATAAATTACATTTGCAGAATACTAGGTGATGTCAAGGAAGAGGAACAAAAAGAGACATACATTTAGCTGTATCCCAGCTATAGAACTAGTGACAAAAACCACTCTAATCCAGTGGTGTTCAACCTTCCTAATGCAACAATGTAATGTAGTTCCTCATGTTATGGTGACCCACAACCACAAAATTATTGTCATTACTACTTCATATCTGCAATTTTACTGTTATGAATTGTAGTGTAAACATCTGTGTTTTCTGATGGTCTTAGGTGACCATTGTGAAAAGTTCTTTCAGTCCCAAAGGGGTCACAAACTACTGCTGTAACCAGTCTGGAACAGCTATAGTAGAGTCACCAGTGAAGAAAGTCAGAGACATAGAAACACAACAAAACCGTCCAAATAGGATTTTCCACAAAGGAGGGACTCAGGTACCTCTACTGTTCACTGCTGAGCTTTTTGCTACTTATAGATTCAGGGCAAAGGGAGTCTTGTACCCACTGATGACTCCATTACACTCCAGTGGGTAGTTTGAATCCAATTGTCATATAATGGACCTGGGTAAGCCAAATATGTCACAAACAAGAACCAGGTAGGTGAATCCTGGAAAGGAAGTTTTAAGGGTGTCAAGGAATGATTGACAGATATGAGAAGGAGATGAGTGAGGCTTGAGGGGAACATGATCCGAATACTCAATATACATGTTATGTATAAAATTAACAACATCATCAATCAATAGAAGGATGAAATAAGATTACATGTTGATGTTTGAGAATCATATGAAATAAATGCTACTGGAAACCCAGATGCAGGCTTATTAAAAAGCATAAATTTGTATGAGTATTTGCACATGTATGTGTTTAAGATTAGATATAAAAATCAATAAGAATAAAATTTTCAAGTTATTTGCATATTCTTTTTTCTTTTATTGGATAATTTTAATTTATATTTCAAATGTTACCCTCTTTCCCAGTTTCCCCTCCAGAAACCTACTATTCCAATCCCTCTCCCCCGGCTTCTATGAGAGTGTTCCCACCCACCTACCCACGCCCTTCCACCACTGCTCCCTGACATTCCCCCTACACTGGGGCATTGAGTTTTGACAGGATCAAGGGCCTCTCTTCCCATTGATGCTCAACAAGGCCATCCTCTGCTACATACGTGGCTGGAGCCATGGGTCCATTCCTGTTCACTCTTGGGGTGGTGGTTTAGTCTCTGGGAGCTCTGTGGGGGGGTCTGGTTGGTTGATATTGTTGTTTGTCTTATGGGTTAGCTTCATGTGGTCTGTGAATTTTATCTTGGGTAATTCGAGCTTCTGGGTTAATATCCACTTATCAGTGGGTACATACCATGTGTGTTCTTTTGTGATTGGGTTACCTCACTCAGGATGATATTTTCTAGTTCCATCCATTTGCCTAAGAATTTCATAAAGTCATTGTTTTTGATAGCTGAGTAATATTCCATTGTGTAGATGGACCACATTTTCTGTATCCATTCCTCTCTTCAAGGGCATCTGGATTCTGTACAGCTTCTGGCTATTATAAATAAGGCTGCTATGAACATAGTGGAGCATGTTTCTTTGTTATAGTTGGAGCATTGTTTGGGTATATGCCCAAGGGAGGTATAGCTGGGTCCTCAGGTAGTGCAGTTTCCAATTTTGTGCGGAACCTCCAGACTGATTTCCAGAGTGGTTGTACCATTCTGCAATCTCACCAACAATGGAGGAGTGTTCCTTTTTCTCCACATCCTGACCAGCATCTGCTCTCTGTCACTGGAGCGTTTGATCTTAGCCATTCTGACTGGTGTGAGGTGGAATCTCAGAGTTGTTTGGACTTGCATTTCCCTGATGATTAAGGATGTTGAACATTTCTTTAGGTGCTTCTCAGCCATTTTATATTCCTTAGCTGAGAATTCTGTTTTTGAGCTCTGTAGCACATTTTTAATAGGGTTATTTGATTCTTTGAAGACTAATTTCTTTATTTCTTTGTATATATTGGATATTAGTCCTCTATTGTATGTGAGATTGCTAAAAATCTTTTTCCCAATCTGTTGGTTGCTGTTTTTTATCATAATGACAGTGTCCTTTGCCTTACAGAAGCTTTGCAGTTTTATGAGATCCCATTTGTTGATTCTTGATCTTAGAGCATAAGTCATTTTGTGTTTTGTTCAGGAAATTTCCCCCTGAGCCCATGTGTTCAAGGCTCTTATCCACTTTTTCTTCTATTAGTTTTAGTGTATCTTTTTTTTTTTTTTGTGGAGATCCTTGATCCACTTGGACTTGAGTTTTGTACAAGGTGGTAGGAATGGATCTATTTGCATTCATCTACATGCTGACCTCTAGCACTATTTCTTGAAAATGCTGTCTTTTTTTCACTGGATGGTTTCAGCTCCTTTGTCAAAGATCAAGTGACCATAGGTGCATAGGTTCATTTCTGGGTCTTCAATTCTATTCCATTGATCTACCTGCCTGTCTCTGTACCAGTACCATACAGTTTTATCACTATTGCTCTGAATACAGCTTGAAATCAGGGATGATGATTCCCCCAGAAGTCCTTTTATTGTTGAGGATAGTTTTAGCTATCCTGATTTTTTTTTTGTTATTTCAAATGAACTTGCAAATTCATTGCTCTTTCTAACTCTCTGAAGAATTGAGTAGGGATTTTGATGGGGGTTGCATGAATCTGTAGATTGCTTTCAGCAAGATGGCCATTTTTACTATATTAATCCTGCCAATCCATGAGCATGGGAGATCTTTCTATGTTCTGAGATCTTTCTTTCTCCAGAGACTTGACGTTCTTGTCATACAGATCTTTCTCACACCAAGGTATTTTATATTATTTTTGACTATTGTGAAGCGTGTTGTTTTCCTAATTTCTTTCTCAGCCTGTTTATCCTTTGAGTAGAGGAAGGCTACTGATTTGTTTGAGTTAATTTTATATCCAGATATTTTGCTGAAGTTGTTTATCAGTTGTAGGAGTTAGGGACAGCTACTATCCTAGTTTTTGGGGGAC
Organism: Rattus rattus; assembly: GCF_011064425.1. Classification (NCBI taxonomy): domain Eukaryota; kingdom Metazoa; phylum Chordata; class Mammalia; order Rodentia; family Muridae; genus Rattus; species Rattus rattus. The sequence goes on along the minus strand of NC_046154.1, from coordinate 134,341,906 downwards.
ATACATGGAGACTGAGCTGCACATCTGCTACATATGTGCTGGGGACCTCTGTCCAGCCTGTGGATGTTTAGTTGATGGCTCAGTCTCTGATAGCTCCCCTGTTGATCCCCTTCAGGCACTTCAATCCTTCCAATTCTTCTATAAGAGTCTCTGACCTCCACCCAATGCTTGGCAGTTGGTATCTGCATCTGTTTCAATTAGCCGCTGGGTGGACCCTCTCAGAGCACAATTACGTTAGGCTCCTGTCTGCAAGCATAACAGAGTATCTTTAACAGTGTGAGACATTGGTGCTTGCCCATGGAATGGGTTTCAAGGTGGACCAGTCCTTGGACGGTGATTTCCCTATATTTCTTTTAGACAAGTTTTGGGTTGATAGTTCTATGTGTGGGTTGATGTCCTTATCCCTCTACTGGGAGCCGTGCCTGGGCTTTTCAGGTTCTATATCCTCACTGCTCTGCTTCTTAGCTAAGGACATCTGTATTGACTCCTGGGTGCCTCCCCCATTCCAGGTCTTTAGCACTTCCTAGAGATTCTTTCTCCCCAACTCCCAGCAGCTGCAGATTTCAGTTTATTTTACTGGCTTTATGGCCCTCTCGCCTACCTCTCCACATACCTGATCATGACCATGACACCCTCATTACCTTCCCCATTGTCGGCGCCTGCCGACAGGTATAGGTCTGTGGGATTGAAAGAAAACACGTACATGGGTCACCTGTTTTCAGAGAGTGCCACCAAGGCTTTACTGAGATCTCCTAATATACCCAAGGCAAAAGCCATGGTAAAACAATAAGGCAGGTGAAAATCCCCAACAAGGAAAACAGGAAAAGTCTGTGTGGTAGAAAGTTCTGGGCCCAATCAGGGGCACAAACAACTTCTTAACAACAAGCTGGAAGGCTTGGTGGGGAAAAGGGTGCCATGGAAAATCCTGGCCCCAAATCAGGGGCTAAGAGCAGCTGCCAAAGATGTAAACAACTTCTTGCTATAGCAGGCTAAAAGGCTCAGCCAGGGGGAAGGGAAATACCCAGAGGTAGGGCCCAACACCCCATCCCATCTCCTCTGTTCCCTCCCTCCCCCTGTCTCTTATGACTATTTTATTTCCCCATTCTAAGTGAAATTCAAACATCCTCCCTTGGATTTTATTTCTTGTTTAGCTTCTTTGGGCCTGTGGAGTGTATCATGAGTATCCTGTATTTATGGCTAATGTCTACTTAACAGTGAAATGAATACATACCATGCATGTCTTTTTGGATCTGGGTTACCTCACTCAGGATATTTTCAAGTTCCATCCATTTGCCTGCAAATTTCATGATGTCCTTGTTTTTAATAGCTGAATAGTATTCCATTGTGTAAATAAACTACATTTTGATACTTGTACTTTTGTTGAGAGACATCTGGGTTGTTTCCAGTTTCTGGCTATAATGAATTAAGCTGCTATGAACAAGTGGAGCATGTGGCCTTGTGGTTATGGTGGAGTGTCTTTTGGGTATAAGCCCAGGAGCGGTACAGCTGGGTTTTCAGGTAGAACTATTCCTAATTTTCTGAGGTGCTGCCAGGTTGATTTCTAGAGTGGTTGTACCAATTTGCAATCCCACCAGCAATGGAGAAGTGTTCTTCTTTCTCCACATCCTTGCCAGCATCTGTTGTCACCTGAGTTTTTGATCTTACCCGTTCTGATTGGTGTGAGATGGAGTCTCAGGATCTTTTTGATTTGCATTTCCCTGGTGACTAAGGACTTTGACCATTTCTTTTAGTACTACCCAGCCATTGGTGATTCCTCTATTGAGAATTCTTTGTTCAACTCTGTACCCCATTTTTTAAAATTGAGTTATTTGTCTTGTTAGAGTCTAACTTCTTGAGTTCTTTATATAGCCCTCTGTCAGATGTAGGGTTAGGGAAGATCTTTTCCTAGTTGGCAGGCTGCCATTTTGTTCTGTTGATGGTATCTTTTGTCTTACAGAAGCTTTTCAGTTTCATGAGGTACCATTTATTAATTGTTGATTTTACTGCCTGAGTTGTTCTGTTCAGAAAGTTGTAGAGAATGTACCAGTGCATTCAAGGCTATTCTCCACTTTCTCTTTAATTTGACTGAGTGTATCTTGTTTTATGTTGAGATCCTTGATCCACTTAGACTTGAGTTTTGTGCAGGGTAATAACTATGGATCTATTTGCATTCTTCTACATGCAGACACCCAGTTAGACCAGCACCATTTTTTGAAGATGTTTTCTCTTTTTTCACATTGTATGGTTTTAGGTTCAAGTGTCCATACATGTGTGGATTTATTTCTGGGTCTTTGATTCTATTCCAGATGTTCAGCAATTTATTTTATTTATTTATTTATTTTTAGCTATCCTTGTTTTATGTTTTTATTTTGTTTTGTTTTATTTATTTATTTTTTGTTTTCCCCACATGAAGGTCAGAATTGGTCTTTCAAGGTCTGTAAAAAAATTGTGTTGGAATTTTGATGGGAATTGCATTGAATCTGTAGATTGCTTTTGGTAGATGACTATTTTCACTATTTTAATTCTACTGATCCATGTGTATGGGAGATCTTTTGATCTTCTGATATCTTCTTCAATTTCTTCTTTAGGGATTTGAAATTCTTGTCCTACAGGTCCTTTACTTGCTTGGTTAGAGTTACACCAAGATATTTTATATTATTTATAGTTATTGTGAAGAGTGCTGTTTTCCTAATGTCTTCCTCAGCCTGTTTATCATTTGTATAAGGGAGGATTATTGATTGAGTTAATTTTTATCCAGCCACTTCGCTGGAAGTTCTTTATCAGTTGTAGGAGTTCTCTGGTAAAATTTCGAGGGTTGCTTATGTATGATATCATATCATCTGTGAATAGTGATTCTTTGACTTCTTCCTTTCCAATTTGTATCCCCTTCATCTCCTCTAGTTGCCTTATTGCTCTAGGTAGAACTTCAAGTACTGTAGTAAATAGATAGGGGAGATTGGGCAGCCTTATTTTGTCCCTGATTTTAGTGGGATTCCTTCAAGTTTCTCTCCATTTAGCCTTTAAGTTTTTCTCCATTTAGATTGAGGTTGGCTACTGGCTTGCAGAATATTGCTTTCGTTATGTGTATGTAGGTGTTTTGTATCCCTGATCTCTCCAAGACTTTTAACATGAAGGGCTGTTGGATTTTGGCAAAGGCTTTTTTAGCATCTAATGAGATGATCAGGTAATTTTTTACTTTCAGTTTGTTTATTTAGTGGATTACATTGGTGGACTGTCATATGTTGAACCATCCCTATATCCCTGAAATGAAGCCTACTTGATTATGGTGAATGATGTTTTTGATGTGTTCCTGGATTTGGTTTGTGAGAATTTTACTATTTTTTGCATTAATGTGCATAAGTGAAACTGGTCTGAAGTTTTCATTCTTTGTTGAGTCTTTGTGTGGTTTAGGTATCAGGGAGACTGGCCTCATGGAATGAGTTTGGTAGTATTCCTTCTTTTCGATTTTGTGGAATAGTTTGAGGAGTATTGGTTTTAGCTCTGCTTTAAAAATCTCATAGAATTCTGTCCTAAAACCCTCTGTTCCTGGGCTTTCTTTTGGTTGGGAGACTTTTAATGACTGCTTCTATGTCTTTGGGAGTTATAGGACTGTTTATATAGTTTACTTAATCTTGATTTAACTTTGGTAAGTGGTATCTGTCTAGAAAATCATACATTTCATTTAGATTTTCCAATTTTATGGAGTATATGCTTTTGAAGCAAGATATATTGATTTTTTGAATGTCCTCAGTTTCTGTTGTTACCTCTCCCTTTTCATTCTTGATTTTGTTTTTTTTTTTCTTCCCCCCCCCCGATTTTGTTAATTTGAATACTATCTTTAGTTAGTTAGCCAAGGGTTTGTCTATTTTGTTGATTTTCTAAAAAGAGCAATTCTTGGTTTTGTTGATTCTTTGTATTGTTCTCTTTGTTTCTAATTGATTAATTTTAGTCTCGAGTTTGATTATTTCCTGCGGTCTACTCTTCTTGGATATGTTTGCTTCTTTTTGTTCTAGAGCTTTCAGATGTGCTATTAAGTTGCTATTATGAGATCTCTCCTATTTCTTATATTTTTGGTTGTGAGCCTAGCCTTTAACGGCTGAGCCATCTCTCCAGCCCGAGATCTCTCCTATTTCTTTATGAAAGAACTTAGTGGTATGAACTTTCCTCTAAGCACTGCTTTCATTATGTCCTATAAGTCTGGATATGTTGTGCATTGTTTTCACTGAGTTCTAGAAAATCTTTATTTCTTCCCTTGACCAAGTGATCATTGAGTAGAAAGCTGTTCAGTTTCCATGGGTATGTAGGTTTTCTGTTGTTTCTGTTGTTGTTGAAGTCCAGACTTAATCCATGATGTCAGGTGCAATTCTGATATGTCTGCCTTTGTGTATGTTGGCCTTTCCCCCTTGCAGCTTTTAATATTCTTTGTGTGTACACTTACTGTTTTGATTATTATGTCGCTGAAAGATTGTCTTTTTTGGCCTAATCTATTTGGTGTTCTTTAAGTTTCTTGTATGTTTATAGCCATCTCTTTCTTTTTCGATTTGGCATTTTCTTTGACTGTTGTATCAAATTCTATCTTTTACACCTGAGATTATCTCTTTTATCTCTTATATTCTGCTGGTGATGTTTGCATCTGTAGTTCCTGTTCTCTTTCCTAGGTTTTTCATCTTTAAGTTTACCTCCATTTGTGTTTTCTTTATTATTTCTCTTTCCAATTTTAGATCTTGAACAGTTTTATTCATTTTCTTCATCTGTTTAGTTATATTTTTCTGTCTTTCTTTAAGGAGTTTGTTTCCTCTTCAAGGGCTTCTACTTGTTTGGTTATATTTTTCTGTATTTCTTTGAGGAATTTATTTATATCCTCTTTAAAGGCCTCTATTATCTTCATAAGATGAGATTTAAGGTCACAGTCTTGCTCTTTAGTTGTGTTAGGGTATCCAGGGCTTGCTGTAGTAGAAGAACCGGGTTCTGACGGTGTCATACTGCACTCACTTTTGTTGATTGTGTTCTTGTGCTTGCATTTAGCCATCTGATTGTCTCTGGCATTGGTTGGCCTGATAGTTCCTGGGAGTAGCAAGCCTTTGGGACTGGTTGTTCTCAGTGGCAGCAGACCTCCCAAAAGGTAGGCAGAGCTGTGGGCTGGGGTGTGGAGTACAGATTCTTGATTTCAGGTAGAGGTGTGGACCAGACAATGGAGCTAGTTGACTTGGGTAGGAACAGGCCTCTTGGGAGGCAGGAATTGCTGTGGCTGGGGAGTGGCATGCTGATCCATGATTGTAACTAGTGGGGTAGACCAGAAGGAAGTTGGAGCTCCAATAGTATTTGTATTTTTGATACAAAATTTGGCAGAGACTCTCTCCAACAAGAAGAATTCTACAGAATGTATTTTAAGTAGGAGAAAGTAGGTTTAGTTAGAAGCAAAGGAAAACTTATTAAATGTTAAACATTTGGGCTAATTTAAATGAATAGTGTAGTTAACAATTGAACTGATACCTTGAGGGGTTATAAAGAAGATACAAGGTAATGTGTATAGAAGCAGAAGTTAAGTAGGAAGCATTGAATGAAACAAATGTATTTTCAATTATGAGTTACAGTAGAAGAGAACAAAGGAATCAATTAATATTAAAATTTGGAAAATATATGTATGGATGTTTGTGATGCAAAGATAAATAATGAATAATAATATATGCGTTCATTTCAAATGGGGAGGAGGGGACTGACTATGAACAGGTGCTCATTCTGAGGAAAGATAGGGAGGAAGAACAAAGGACAAACATGGCCAATGGAAAGCGAAGAATGCAATGGTGAGGTTGCCCCTGCTTCCACCACCGTTATGGACTCTTCCTCTGGAACTGTAGGACACAATAATGTTTTTCTTCCATAAGTCACGGTTGATCATTGTTTTTTTTTTTTTTTTTTTTTTTTTTTTTAACCACAGCAACTGAAAGTGACTGATACATAAATAATTAAGAATTATAGTGGAAAATTTTGACATACAATTCTAAGAAATGAGAGAAAAGAAAAAATAGTACAACTCTAGAAGATTTTAAGAAACCCAACAATTGACATATACTATTAACATTCTTTGGGGTGTGTGTGTGTGTGTGTGTGTGTGTGTGTGTGTGTATGTGTTCTGTTTGTGTGTGTGTCCTGTTTGTGTGTGTGCGCATGTGTGTTTGTGTGCGTACACACTCATCTTTGCACATGTGTGTAGACCATAAGTTGATGCTGGGTTTCTTTATTATTGCTCTCTACCTTCTCTCTGCTCATTTTAATAATTAATTGAATGCTTTCTTTGTCAAGTCACATAATATACACTGACCACTCTCACCCTACCTTCTTACATCCAATACTACCCTTCTCTCTCCCCATTCTTCTCTGTAAATCTCTTTCTCATATCCATATCTATTCAGTTTGTTTATTGTCTACAGAGTTTAACCAAGGATGTCTGTGTGATCATGAGTTTGGGGTTATCTGTTAGATCCTGGTGGGGTAACAATAGGTATATAACTAAAAATATTTTCTCCTCCTCCCCAAGAATCTAACAATAACCAAGAGTTGAACAATAGGAGATAGGGTTCCCTGGGTTTCTTCATCCACCCAAGAGAGAGTGATAGAGCCAGTATTATTTTTTGAGACAGCATTTCACAGCGAATCTGGAACTTGCAATTTTGGATGGGCTGAACAAGCTCCTGGTCAGTTCTCAGGTCAGGAGACAGTCAGACAGGGAGAGAGAGAGAGAGAGAGAGAGAGAGAGAGAGAGAGAGAGAGAGAGAGAGAGAGAGAGAAATGGAAATTGTTAATTTGAGAAATTCAAGCTGACATCATCACACATTTGGCTGGTATTACATTTGTCTCCTGTCATTTGCATATGCTATTCTTACACATAAAGTATCTTTGTACCTAGCCCATTTCAGTGAGTGTTCACGACATAGAACACACAGTCAGTGCTCATGTGGTCTGTGGTCCTGGGTCTTCCCCTTTTCGCATGTTCACTCAAAAGGAAAAGTTTCCCCCCTTCCGTTAGAGTTTACTTAAAATTGAAAATAATCGGGCTGGAGTGGTTAAGAGCACTGACTGCTCTTCCAGAGGTCCTGAGTTCAATTCCCAGCAACCACATGGTGGCTCACAACCATCTGTAATGAGATCTGATGCCCTCTTCTGGTGTGTCTGAAGATAGCTACAGTGTACTCACATACATAAAATAAATAAAATAAAAAAGAAACTCTACCCGTGTTACGTCCTTAATAGTGTAACAGTTTGTATGCACAGACTTGAAAACCTAGTCAGACATCTCCCTAGCATAACGTGATCACGTGACCTGCAGTTTCCTTCCTGAACATCCACCTATTGTGCCCTCCATGGAAAAGTAGCCTGTGTAAACCTGCTCTATTTGGCTTATAAGATAGGCTTTCCTCAAGAACTCTGGCACCGTGAGTCTAGCTAGAAAGAATCATGAAGGTGATCACAATGTTCTCTTCTCTGGGCCCTTCCATAAGCTCATTATCCAAGGTAGTTTCCCTGGAATGCTCCTCTCCCTGTGCTACTGCCACACTACCTCCCCAGGAAAAAGAGAGACGTCCTGGGTACTGTCCTCAGTTCAGCTGAGATGACAATCACATAACCATCGTCACACACTGAACAGAAATGTCTAAAGAGCAATTCATGATTAAGTGAACAAGGAGCCTAAAGGGTTCCTGATTTGGGAAGATCATTCTTGGGGAAAACGAGGACTGGTCCACCCATTACAGACTTTTCCAGTGGTTTGCTAGCTTTCTCCGCTTTTTCAGATAAGGCCTTGTGCTATATGTCATTGTCCTGTCAAGAAGGCCATTCTGATACAATTCGTAAGCTCTTTAGACTTGGATAAAATTATACTAGGATTTTTTTTGTCATAAGTAACAAGAGTCTCCGTCTGTTGCGTGCAATTATTGAATGCACACTTGTTCCTTCCTTCTTGGGACCTCTCCCCGAGTTCCTTCCCGGCTATGTTCTGAGAACAGCTGCCGCCATGTTGCCAGCTGGCATTTTCCCAAGAACACCACCAGATCCTTTCCGTTAGCTTTGCTAAGCCACCCAACAACTGACCCTCCTGAGAACTCCTGGAGCTACCGCTGTTGTTTCACCAACCGACCACCCCGGCGGCCCACTTTCTCCTGTCCACTCGAGTAGCTGCGGATGGAAAACACCAGACAACCTTAATATTTTAAAATCAGCCAGATAATACAACTCCTGGGCACAAATTCTATTATCCTAAACTCATCAGCTATTCTATATCAGAATTCTTCCGGTGGCAGAGGCCACCACAGGTTCTAACAGCCTCCAGGCCTACATTGGGTCTGTGCTCCTCTCTCCAATGCCTGACTGGAAAAACCCTTCTCTGCTAGGCTCCTCCTTTTCCTCCTTGGACCCGGAAATCCCGCCTCTATATCTTTGCCCAGCGATTGGCTTCTGCTGTCTTTATTGACCCAATCAAGAAACAATTAGGGAACGTCCTCCTACATAAGTCAGCATTTAATAAAAGTATATTGTAAGCCAAGCACAATAAGAAAAACTTTGAAGTCTGGGTGTGGCGGCTCATACCTGTGACCCCATACATTTGATATCTTCTATATCACATTTCTTAATTTCCTTTCACACAGCTTGCCTGGAGGAGTCCAGTGTGGCTTTCTCAAGCCGTACATTTCTCTATCTCTCGGCACATGTAATCGTCTTCTAGCTCCTCACGTGCTGGATGATGCGTTGGCTTCCACAGCCTTCTTGCTATGCCTCATTTATCTCTCGCTCACATTTTCTGTGAGTCGTGCCGGTGGCGCCAAAGCGCCAGAACCGAGTGCAGTGGCAGCCTGTCCCTGCAAGAACCTGACTCCTCAGAACTGAGCAGTGACACGGATGCCTGCCTTTGATTCCAAATGTACGGTCGACTAGGGTGGCTTTCACGGAGAAATCAGCCATGCAGCGCATGCGTGCAGAAGGGGGGCTGGAAGCGAAGCGGGGATTTTCTTTAAGTGACTGTTTTAAGGCCTCTCTCTCTCTCTCTCTCTCTCTCTCTGTGTGTGTGTGTGTGTGTGTGTGTACACAATCCTGAGTATAGCCCAGCACCGAGCATCCCTGCTAAGATTCTAAATGAACTGTGCTTTAATTACCTCCCTCCATTTTGTTGCATAGACAATATGTTCCTTTTTTTTTTTAAACAATGTTTTAAAAAAAAGACTAGAAAATTCAGTAAAAAAATTGAAAATTCTACTATGCAGAGGTTACTGCCTATAATTTTGACTTTAGGTCCTATTAGAATTTTGCTTATCTAAGTACGCCTGCACATACTAGATGTTGTACTGTTTTGAAACATTTTAAAAATGCTTCCCCAAACCTTCCCCAAACTGTGAGTCTAATGCATCTGGTAGAACTGAAAGGACTGCGGTCTTAGGAGTGTGCTGTCTAAAGGTATGTGGTCCATTGAGCCAAAGCACAGTTGCGCTGTGCTCTTGTGTTCCATGTGGGAGATGTTAAAGGTGTCCAAGCCATGTCCTGCTGCACTCTTGGCACCCCTTCCTCCATTGTTGTGCCTGTCACCTTGTCTGTGTGCAGATGCTGATTGCTCCCCAGGGACCTTCACTTCCAAACCCACCTCTGGCAATGAAACCCCTTTCAAGCCGAACTACTTTCTTGGGGGCTAAGCCCTTCCCTGAGCATATACCCCTGTCGTCTCTCCCTGCTCTACCGTTACTTCGCTTTCTGCAGAGCCCACAGCATCAGAGGTAAGGAGTGTGGTGGGAAAGTTCAGGGCACTCTGATAAGCAAGGTGTCAGGAAGTACTGAGCGGGCAAGGGACAGGTAAGTTAGCAGGTGGGCACTGGTTCTGTAAGAGGCATGTGTTGTGGTCAATGCTGGGTTGAAGACATTTGTGCTTTAATACTGTACTAATGCCTCAGGTAATGTAACCTGATAATTCAAACCTAGTTGACTTTGTCTTGTGTCACCTACGCCTCCTTCTCTTCCATGAAGCCGTCTAGAAGACCTACTTCAACTGCTTGACTTGTCTGTGGATGACTGCCCCACTCAAATTAACATGGTCAGTTTTTCCTATTTTCCTGCTTTCCAAATACTATTGTGTGCTATTGTTATTTGCCAACCATATGCTGTCAGATATGTTGCTCGTCCATTTTAAGTAAAATTCCCCATGCAAGGTAGGCACAGTGCAGGGTTCATTGCCAATGGTAACTGACCCCTCTAAAACAGCTCCAGGAGAGTTAATTAATATACATTGAACAATGGTTACGTGCTGGGTGCTCCCATATCAGGCATCTTATTTCAACCTTAAACATTTCCTCCCAGTCAGGGAATATTGACTCTTTTTTTCAAACAAGAAACAGGAGGCCAAGAAACCCAAGGTCAAGAAGTGTTGGACGGCTTCTCAGAATCCCACTACGAGTGGGGCTAGAACCTAAATTCCAGTTGCCCAAATTAGGTTGGTGCTTTGGGCTGCCCCACATCCCATCTGGTATTAAGCCTACTTTGATCACAGGGAGAGGAGCATTCCAGGGAAACTACCTTGGATAATGAGCTTATGGAAGGTCCCAGAGAAGAGAACCTTGTGATCACCTTCATGATTCTTTCTAGCTAGACTCACAGTGCCAGTGTTCTTGAGGAAAGCCTATCCTATAAGCCAAATTGAGCAGGTTTACACAGGTTACTTTTCCATGGAGGGCACAATAGGTGGATGTTCAGGAAGGAAACTGCAGGTCACGTGATCACGTTATGCTAGGGAGATGTCTGACTAGGTTTTCAAGTCTGTGCATACCAACTGTTTACACTATTAAGGACGTAACACGGGTAGAGTTGTCCACTATGCCTACATAACTCGTCTCTTTTCGTAATAAGCTGCTACATTAGGAAGGGTATAACAAGATCCCCTAAACCTTCCACTGACCGCATGGACTACATCGTTGCCTTATTAAAAAGCAAAGATTCAAGTCCATCTGACAAAATGAATGAAAGACACCACACCACGGCTTCCCCATGCTGCTGCTCTCTCCATGGAGGGGAATCCAGTTTCACTGAGCTGTCCTGCTGACTGATCACCCATAGGGCTTAGTGTTTCTTTTGCTTCTTTCAAGGGCTTCTTGCTGCTAAAAATGGCAGGAACAGCAGCCACTAGAAAACAAACAGGAACTGCCCACTAGTGCTGAATTCAGAAACCACAGCAAGGACATACCCATGTTTTGAATCTGTTCTCCAAGACAAATCAGTGAATTTTCAAAAAACAAAACAAAAAAAACCTCATTGTTCACAGAAGAAAGTTTGGGGTGGGTAGAATTGTTCTGCTCCCGGAAACAAATGGACAATTCACCAGCTTCCAGAATCTATACACAACAAGTTAATTGTGCAAGGCACCCCTTCCTAAACTGGGTTATTAACAGCAATGGGCATTTTCTAAAGAGGGCAACAGTAAAGATTTCTGAATGCACAGCGATGGATTTCTGAGTGAAAAACTGAAATCAAAAGGGAGGCCGTGACTGCTGGAAAGTATGGCGGGAGAGGTTTATTATCGATATCAGTGGGCACATAGACAGAGGCACCTGGAAGGGTCCAGAGTGAACATGGCCATGAGCGGGCCATACATGGAAGGTGGTGAGGAGAGAGGGGAGACTGGCGTGGTGAGCAGAGGTACACAAGGGCCAAAAGGGGCAGTGTAGCCAAAATGGCTGAGTTACATAGAGAAAAGCAGATAGGCCAAGGGCAGCTCAGCCCATGGGCAGGAGAGTGCAGGGTAGGGAGTGGGATATGGCAGCAAGGAGGACCCTGTGACAGGTAGGGACTGAAGGGTGCTGGGAGAACCTGGCTGGCCAGGTCCACTTAGATATGTTAATATGTACCTCAGCCGTCTGTCCTGGATTTGAGTTTTAATACTTTCTTAGGTGAATAATGTCGTCAAGCTTATCATGGTAGAGCATGTGTTAGAGTGTCCGTCCTTTTAGAAGCTGTATGATTCTCCATTGTCTGTATCTGTTCTTCAGTGGACATGCAGGCTGTTTCTATGTATACTCTGTAGGTATAAGGTTGCTGTGAACAGGACAAACACTCACAGGAGCCTGTGCCTTCTGTAAACCCTGATGTTGGGGAGATAGGGAGGAGCTAAGCTACTGGATCTCGTGATGATTCATTCTGGTTTTACTTTTGGTGAGGGATCACTATACTGATTTCTATAGAGATTACATGATCTGACAATTCCACCAGAAAGAGCAGGCATTCTGACCTCCCTACATTCTTGTCAACATTTCCCCCTTAAAACCGAAATAAAACAACAGCAACAACACTGCCCTTATTCTTACGAGTGTGAAGAGTGCTTTAATACTGAAATTTCTGAGCTTTTGAAACCAAAATCTTTAATTTTCGGTGGCCTCTATTTGTCTTAATTCTACTCATGTTTTCAGCTATAGTTTCATACTTTTGGTGTCTTTGTTTAATTAAGCTCATTTCTCTCACATGTCTACAACTGTAGTGTGCATGCAAAGTCTGGTTGGCAAACAGTTCAAGCACAAAGTGCTCATTAAAGCAGACACTCGATGAATACATTGGTAAGTTAGCTCAATAAGTTATCGTGACAGCATTCTATAATTAATTTACATCCTAGTTAGAAAATTTTACCATCATTTATTGTTTGCCAGATCTGGGGTTTGATCACATCTCTAGGGTATTGTTGACTACCTTTGCTCAGGGATTTTCCCAGTTCCCCTGGTAACACCTTAGCTTCCACCATAGGAACTAAAAGCAGCTGGGAAAGTGATGTCCTCACTCAGTCACTGAACCAGTAAATGCCTGCCCAAACCTGTGTATGAACAACAGGAGGGCTGCAGTAAGTTATGACCAGGAGACTGGCTGTGTGTGTGTGTGTGTGTGTGTGTGTGTGTGTGTGTGTGTGTGTTGTGAATGTATATATGTGTGTATGTGTATACCTGTGAGTGTATATGTGTGTGTATGAGTGTGTGTGTCTATGTGTGTGTGTGTATTTGTGAGTGTGTGTGTGAGTATGTATGTGTGTGAATGTGTGTCTATATGTGTGTGAGTATGTATGTGTGAGTGTGTATGGGTGTGTATCTATGTGTGTGTGAATGTGTGTGAATGTGTCTATGTGTGTGTGAGTGTGTATGGGTGTGTATCTATGTGTGTGTGAATGTGTGTGAATGTGTGTCTATGTGTGTGTGAGTGTGTATGTGTGAGTGTGTATGTGTGTGTATCTATGCGTGTGTGTATCTATGTGTGTTTATGTGTGTGAGTGTGTGTCTATGTGTGTGTATGTGTGTGAATGTGTGTGTGCCTATGTATGTGTGTGAGTGTGTATATCTATGTGTGTTTATGTGTGTGTGAGTGTCTGTGTGTATGTGTGAGTGTGTATGTGTGTCTATGTGTGTGTGTTTTTATGTCTCTGTGTGAGTGTGTGTGTTTGTGTTTCTCTGTGTGTGAGTGTGTGTGTGTCTATGTGTCTGCATGTGAAAGTGTATGTGTGTATATGTGTTTGTTTGTGTGTGTATGTGTGCACATGTGAGTGTGCATGCAGGCTTACAATAGACAGAGTGGCTGGCAATGAGGCAGGCAGTTCTTTCTTCCTAGAGTACTTAAGAATTTCCATTTCCAATTCATTACTGTATCACTCAGCAGTCAGGGTACAAATAACTGTCACATCCACAGAGAAAACTTAGCTTTCTAAGCTTGATTTGGCTTTCATGTATTCTTCCTTGGGGCTCTGGACAGCTCCCTAACCCTGTAGTTAAGTGTCTTTGTCTATTAAACACTTTGCTCCTTACGATGGAGCCAGGCTGCCCTGTGCTTTATTTGTGGGGTTCTCTGTTGCCTGCATAGTGCCTGGTCTGCACAGTGGGGAACACTTTGATGAATGAATGAAAGAGCTCACGAGGCATCTCGAGCCCCAGGGAGCCTGCTGTCTAATAGCACAGATACAAATGACTTTGCATCACAAATATTGCCATCAACAAATTGCTGTGCGAGCAAAGAAAAGGAAAATGGAAATCCGAAGGCTTCACAGGGGAAGGAGTTTCAGAGCTGGGCTGTAGGTGTGAGTTAGAGTGAATCATGGAGTAGGGTGCATGGCGGGATGTGTTGGATGGGGATGAGGCACTTTGAAAAGGTGGTGAGCCACCCCACATACAGTATGTGCATGGAATACCAACTGGATCAATCCAGTGCACACAGTACAAGGACATAAATTTGTAGGGCTAAGGAGAATCCATTTCTTGGGGATCCTTTATTTATTGTGCCGACTGCATTCTAGTAAACTATCATTAGTGGTGAAGCTTCTGTTAGTGTTGGAAAAATATTGATTGAGATAGATGATAAATGCTTTTTGAGACCAGTGGCCTTGACCTTATTGGCCTGGAGCCTAAGCAGAAGGAAGTATCTGCTTCTGAGACCAGGGTCGTCTCAGCGCAACATCGCTATCCATCTAACTTCTGTCTGCACCAAACAACAGCTCCCAGCATGAACATGAGCTTATAATTCAGTTTTCAAAGAGTAAAACTTTCCTGAGAGAGAATTTCTTCCCAAGGGAGGGTGACATGTGTGCCCTCCCTCCTAGCATCCTAGTCCATGGCTCTTTCTATGCCTTCCCTTCGCTCCGCCAAGTTCGTTAACGAAGTCTTGTGGTTGTCTGTAGCTGAATTATATTCCATTAATTGACCTGCCCCGGTCAGCTTGGCCACTGATCATCATTGTTGAAGACATCGGACACTTTTCTTCTCCTGGTGGCTGTGAAACCTCAAAGCCCTGTGCCATCTCAATTCTGTGCCCAGGGTAGCTGATTCCACAGCAGGTGGGGACAGCTGTTTTCCATAAGCTGATATGGGAGCTGGCTTACTTGGGTTGGACACTGGTGACTTGAATGAAAATGACCTCTATAGGCCCATAGGGAGTGGCACTACTAGGAAGTATGGCCTTGCTGGAGTGAGTGTGGCCTTGTTGGAGAAGGTGTGTCTGGGGGAGGGCTTTGAGGTTTCAAGTGCTCAAGCCAGGCTCAGTGTGGCCCATGGATCATGATGCACATCTATTGGGTACACTCTATCATCATGTCTGCCTGCGTGCCACCATGATAATGAACTAACCCCTGAACTATGTAAGTCAACTCTTATGAAATGCTCTTTCCTTTGTAAAGAGTTGTCATGATCTCTTCAGAGCAATAGAACATTGACTAAGACAGGAGGACATCACAATTTTCAGGGGGCATGATTAAAAACTACGGGATGCAAGGTCTCCCCTGTGCAGAGACCAAGCCAGGTAACTGGGATTCTAAACTCCCTTGAGTGAAACTAGTGCATGTTTAGATCTGAAAGTCATTGATAATATGTCCTAGAGCCTGGTTTTACCATTGGCCAGGTATGGGGCCCCAGGTCATCTCTGATGAACCCCACCTGTGTATATTGGGTTTTTCCAAGGAAGACATGGTGATGAAGTAGCTGTTTTATAACATGGTATCTTGACGCACTTTTCAGTCACATGGAACAAATGAAACAATGCTTCTTGTAACATTTTCTGCCAAGGGTCTCTGCTTTCCCTCTGTGCACAGGAAGACAGGTGCAGGAAGAGAAAGCATTCAGCTTAGTGTCTTCCCGGAGAGCCTGTCCATCTGCCTTTGAAATGGAAGCTTTGAGCCACTGGGGGTCCTTGAAATGATTCCACACTGATGGCTCAAGAGACTTGCTAGCAGTACCGGTCGGGGAGACCTCCCTGGACTCTGCAGGTCCATGAGAGCAGAGAAGGCTTCTACCTGAAGTTCTGACCCACCCCTTCACCTTCATCAGGGAGCAGAGCCTCAGTCTTAGCCAGGAAACTAACAATACAACATCTGAGAGTAGAAATACCTGGAATATTTGATTGCCAACTGATAGATGAGGTAATTTCTCTTTGTGCTCCATCTCCTGTACATTTACTGAGAAGGAATATTTATTGGTTTCATGGAATGATAGATTTCTCCCAGGCACACATGCTGATTTAGTTTCAAGCATATGGCAGAATTCCTTAAAGACTCTATTTTTCACATACTTAGGAAGCAGGATATCTAGATCATTAATTTTGAAGAAAGCGCTCTGACAAAATAGGAGATAAATCAGCATGCTGTTACGTTCTTACCCATTCCTGGCAGGGGTTTGTGGTAGCTGAAAATATCGGCTTAAGGGCATTTCCAGGCTGAGGTGTATTTTCCGTCTTAGTTACTAGGGGATTTGGTAGCATTTTAATGTGAACATTAACTGGCTGTAAATGCTATCAGAACACACCTCACATGCTGGGGTAGGGACTGCTTAGAAATGACCGCTCTGAATAGGCAAGTGTCTGAGTAACTCTGACAACAGCGTTGGTGGCCACACAGCTCCTGACAAGCCCAATCTTTTGGTCTTTCCCTTCTATCTTCCTATTATATGGTTTCAAGTATCTTTTCTACTTGAAAACAAGATATCTAAAGCATTAATTTTGAAGAAATGGCTCTGACAAAACAGGCAATAAATGCTGTTACAATTCTTACTTCCCTGGTAGGAGGCTATGGCAGCTGAAAGAAAGTCAGCTTAAGGGGATTGCCAAGCCAAGATGAATTTTACCTCTTCGTCTAGGCTGACTTTGAAATGGTCATCCCCCTGCTGCAGCCCCTGAGTGCCACCACACTACCATCGTGTTGAATTTTTTTTTTTTTTTTTTTTTTTTTTTTTTTTTTGAGCTGAGGACCGAACCCAGGGCCTTTGTGCTTGCTAGGCAAGCGCTCTACCACTGAGCTAAATCCCAACCCCATCGTGTTGAATTTTAAGTGATTCCCCCACTTCCTGTCTCTTGTCCCATGCCTGTGTGATCATGCTCTCTTGTTTTTTGTTTAGTTGGCTATGACACTTTGCATAATGCCCTATATTGTCATAAATATCAGGAGTGCCTTCATTTTTAATACTGGATAATATCCATCATAAGACTTAAATGCATATTTAGTTGTTATTAAGAGAAACCTCTTACTCAAAGGCATCCTTCAGTATTTAAATATACTCTTCGGGACCTTGCAGTTATTTTCCTGCTTAGTGGTTTAAGTGCAACACGAGAACCCTTTTGTATGTGGTATGCAGTAGGGATGTAGTATCTTCACATTTTCTCTCTGAGTGGCAAGTCAACATTCTCGGTACTCTACACAGAGTCACCCTTTCATTCATTCACAGTCACCACAATATTCACCAGCATATTCTCACATTGACTTGAGGGCTTTTCAATGCTATGTCTTTGACTACCCCTAAGGCTATAATACCAGTTCTAAATTATCATCTAAATGAAGTCTTATCACCCTTGGTCCTTTAGTGTATACTCATGCACATGAATGTTGCAGTCAGTGTTTGTGGCTGATGATGTTCAGTTTTATCGTATTGAAGTTAAAGAATGTGTTTGACTCCAGTGCCCATCTAAATGTCATACAAACCCTGATGCTAATTTTACTGAGAAGCGGTATGCCCTAAATCGTGGCTTTCTAGAACCTCCCAAGGCAAGTGCTGCACTTGATAAAGCAGGCCTGCGAGTGGTAGGCGCTCCTGTTTGGAAATCTTTCTTCTGTTTTCCAGCGCGATGTGCTGCGTTCAGATGTCTACCATCACCAGTGGCCCTTCAGCCCACGTGTGCTGGTTTGTTTCCGTTAGTTGAGAAGATGTCTCCATAAGTTTGGCTTTATGCAAGTCTGTGAGATACTGTCCTGATCAATGAGTGATGTGAAGAACCTGTCTAGTTATGGACAGTGCTAATTCTGGGCTGGAGGTACTGGGTGCTGTAAGAAAATAGTAGTTGAACAAGCTCTGGGGAGCAAGCCAGTAGTCAGTTCCATAGCATTTCCTTATACTTCCTGTACATTCTCCGCATCTCAAGCACCTAGAGCAGCCTGTTCAGAAAGCCCAAACCAAACCACGAGGCCAGAATATTTATGAAAGATGATTAAGCCAGCACCAGGATATAACCCAGTTCCTGAGTTAAGTCACTGCTGGTTGATGTGTTTGTTTGTTTCTTTGATTTGTGGGCACAGCAAAACAGTTCTCTTCCAGTCCTAGCTCCTTCAACTTATGTGGACAAAGACAGGATAGAGGGATGACGTTAAGATGTAGGGTATCAGATATTCAATAACATCATTAAAAACACCTTAGACTTCTTCTTTAAAGGATGTGTTAAAATTCCAGCAGTCCCTTTAAATTGACAGTAGAAAACCAGTAGCATCGAATTGCTTTGGCGAGAGCCTGTGATACACAGTCAGTGGGAGTGAACGCTAACAGTAGACACGGTGAGTGCGAGAGTTAAACTGTGCACCTCAACTTGAAAGCTTGTGGGTTAAATCTCTTTACTATGATGGCCTCATGACAAACCTTGTTTTCCAGTAAACAAGGGTGAGGCTTTGACACTGCCATTTTAGGGTTTTCTTTCTATGATGGCTATGGAGAAAAGTCATTTATACTTGAATTTTCATTTATCTATCCATTGGATCTTCCAGGCTGGAAACAAATAGAAACATCATATTTCCCCGTTTATGTTCCAATCATGCTGAATGCATCTTTACAGTACTGAGATTGAAATCATGTATATCTTGCGTCCTACCTACACATTCCAAAGCTTACAGATTGCCAGTCTCTGTGGAGGGAGGGAGGTGGTGTTAGAAAAGCACTCTTGTTCTTTGCTCGTCATGCTTGCACACGAATTTGCAATGATGGCACCTGCTAGGCTGGCCCTGAAAAGGTGCCTATAGGCAGAGGAATGCAAAGGCTGTTTCTCCCCAGGAAGCTGACCTTGGATAGAAACTCAGAGTCCTATTGTCAGGGTTTTCTGGGATAGAAAGGAGACAGGGTCACATATTGGGAATGAGTCGGGCAAACGTCCTTTAATACAATTCCAGTCTGAGCCAGCTGTCTCAAGCTGGCTAACACTGTTCACAGGTGAACAGATTACAGATATCAACAAATGAAGCAACAGGCTTTTATTGATTTTTCCTAGGCTGACTACAGTTTGGTAATTGTCCATTGGTCATAGGCATCATTTCTAGAGATGTTTTCCTGCTGCTTGACCATGCTAAGCTCCAGGTGTGGGGGCTAACAGGGGGTGATGGCCATAAGTAAGTTTCCATTTCTGTGACAAACACCATGACCACATGCAACTTGAGGAGAAAATGGATTTGTGTGGCTTAGATATCCCAGGTTACAGTCCATTGAGGGAAGTCAGGGCAGAAACCCAAGGCAGGAATCTAGAGGTAGCTTTCTTACATAACACAGAATTAACTGTTCAAGGATGGCACTACCCACACTCGGATGGGCACTCAAGGTCAATCATTAATCAAGAGAATGCCCCACAGCTTTGACAGGCCAATCTGATGTATGCATTCTCTCAAAGTTTTCTCTTCCCAAAATAATTCTGGCTGGTGCCAGGTCTCCCTGCCCTCTCCCACAAAAACAAACAAACAAACAAACAAACAAACGCTAGCCAGCAGTGACTTAACTCAGGAGCTGGGTTATATCCTGGTGCTGGCTTAATCATCTTTCTTTCTTTTTTTTTTTTTTGGTTCTTTTTTTCGGAGCTGGGGATCGAACCCAGGGCCTTGTGCTTCCTAGGCAAGCGCTCTACCACTGAGCTAAATCCCCAACCCCTTAATCATCTTTCATAAATGTTCTGGCCTCATGGTTTGGTTTGGGCTTTCTGAACAGGCTGCTCTAGGTGCTTGAGATGCTGAGAAAGTACAGGAAGTATAAGGAAATGTATTTCTTAAGCTGTAAGGAAAGGCACGTCTGGTTTTCAGGCACAGGCACAGGCACAGGCACAGGCACAGGCACAGGCACAGGCACAGGCACAGCACAGGCACAAGTGAGCCTCACATTACCCCTGTCCCCAACCTCACCCTCACTTACTCAAAGGAAAGTGTATGTGCCTCAAAAGGAAATAGGCCACGTTAATGTTGTCTTATATTTTGGACAAAACGTTTCTCAAATGATCAACCTGACTGCCGGTAGAAGAGAGGAGTATCGGACTCACAGTTTCGGGCAACAAAAGTCAAGCAGATGTGAAAAAGAAGGCCACCTTTGCTAGTCCATCTCTGGGCTGCAATAAAGAGACAGTTGTTTCTGTAAGGATACATAGGCAATTGCTCTTTAACTCACTTATCAGGGGTTCTAAGGTCAGGGTAGCCAATAACGGTTTTCTCAGTTATGTGACTTCAAATGTCCGCTGTATGTAAGAACTGAGTAAGCAGAGGTGAAAGGACCATTTATGTTTTTCTGCTCAGTGGCGATTCCTTTTGTCCCTACTTGTCACTTGTGTGGCACTAGTGATCAATACTTGCTTTAGGTTATGTAAATCCTCATGTGAAGGGCTCCTGGTCATTCTACAACTAGTGCTTTATGAGAGTGGTGCTAACCCCCACACTCCCACCCTAAGATTCTCATCTTGTATTAGAATATTAGAGCCTCACAATTTCGTATAAGGGAAAACATCCCCACAGCAAGCTTGACAAGCAAGTTTTTAACCATGAGATGGCTGTAGTCACTGTCAGACAAAGGAAAATATCTGAAGATATTCTAAGGTGGCCTTTGATGCTACCATCTCCACCTGCATCTTCTTTATAATATAGTTTATTTCATTTTAGCTAAAGTATAATTATACCATTGCCTCCTCTTCTCCTCAATCCCCATCCTACTCCACACCCCCTCTCAAATCCGTGCTTGAGGATTGTTCCTGTCTATTTCACTTGAGTCATTTCCTCCATCATTCACTGGGCTTCCTGAGTCCTTCCTGAGCTGAGAATACGTGAGCTCAGTGATGTTCAGTCCTTACTTGTGGGAAACAAGTTATAAAGATCAGATCAGACCCATGTGGTAGAGTGCAAGAGGATGCTCACTATATCCTGAGACTTTATTTTGTCTTCACCCAGCCTGGGTTGAGCTTAGACATCTCTGTACTGTCATTCTGGATTTGGAACCATATTACTAAAGAGCATGCATAGCTAGCTTGTACGCAGGCTTCTATCACAGACTAAATATTAGCACAGGTTCCCTAATCTTTATTGGGGCCTCATTGTCACCTGGCAGAAAGTGGATGCCACGGGAGTAAGACTGAGAGGAAAGATAGAAGAGCTCCAAAGCTTATCCATCCAAACCATGTTCTGGAAGGCACAGTTTACCTTAAGAGGTCTGTTTGAAGTTCCCCTGCTCTGCCTGCACTCTCATCTCCAGTGTGTCTGCAGGGACGTGGGTCACAGACTGAATCTTATAATTTCCCCAGAGGGATGAAGAAAAGTCCTGGGAAGCTTGGCCCCAGTTCACAGACACTGCAACTCCAGTGTGTGTTAATGGAGAAGATGAGTTCCTTTTTCAGGATGAAGATACAAAATTCAGTTTTTTTTTCCTTCCAAAGCAGAGTTGTAGGTCTTGGTTTAGGAATGATATTTGAGCAAAGGTAGTGGAAGACACGTAGACAAACCAAGAATTTAAACTCACAGGTTCTGTCTTTCCTACGATCTGGTTTTTGATCCTTGTTCAGCAGGGAGCAGCCTATCAGATTCAGTTCCTGTCTCAGGTCAGTTCTGGCTTGGATCTCTGATGCTTGGACAGATTTCTCATTGGAATTCTATTTCTTCATTGTGTGTGTGTGTGTGTGTGTGTGTGTGTGTGTGTGTGTGTGTGTGTGCGCGTACACAAGCACGCGTGCACTCATGTATGCATACCTCTGTGCATGTGGGGGAATCAGTTCTCTCCTTCTACTATGTGAGTTCTGATATACTTCAATCACTTTATAGGTTTGTCAGCCATGGGCTTGGTCGTTTTGCTAGATAGTTCTATGCCAACTTGACACAAGTTGAAGTCATCTGAGAGGAGGAGGGAATCTCACCTGATAAAAAGTGCCCACATGGGGTCAGGTTGTAGGCAGGTCTGTAGGGCGTCTTCTTAATTACTGATTGGTAGGAGAGGGCCTAAACCATGTGGATGGTGTCATCCTTGGACTGGTGGTCCTGAGCTCCATAAGAAAGCAGGCTGAGCAAGCCATGAGGAGCAAGCACCCCTCTACGGTGTCTGCATCAGCTCCTGCCTCCGGGTTCCTGCCCTGCTTGAGTTCCTGTCCTGACTTTCTTTGATATGAGTAGTGATGTGGAAGTGGAAGCCAAATAAACCCCTTCCTCCACAACTTGCTTTTGGTCCTGATATTTTCCTGAAGCAGTAGAAATCCGAAGTAAGACAGCCATCAGCTGTGGTGGGGTAACTGAGTCCAAGTTTCTCAAAACTGTCACAGGTGAGAGAGATGAACAGGCGAATAGACAATGGCCCTGGAAATGGGTCCACGCGTAGGGACAATCCAGCTGCCAAGGCAGGGGATTTTCTTTGTCTCTTTCTGTAAGGCCATAGATCTTGAGATCTAGGTCAGAGGACAGGGGGTCACATGGGGTTAGGAAAAAAACTAAGCTGAGCATTTATCATTTAACTCAAGCTAAAGTCAAAGATGTCGGGCATGTACCCAAGGCTGAAGGCATTGGGTCTGGGGTAAAGCATTGTACACCACTCTCCTGATTTGTTTGTCTTTTGCACACTGAGAAATTATGAGAAGAAAACCGGGTAGGACTAGTGAGGTGCATCGCTGGGGTTTTGACTCAGGTGACTTCAGGGTTAGACTGAATATACACATAGTTGTATTCTACCAAAGTAATTTTATAGTTTTGAATATGGAAATAAAATACGAGTATAAATGATTCATTGTCTTTTAGGTGTATTTATTTATAGATTTATTTTTCTTTTAGGTGTATATGTAAGTATGCCATGTGTATGTGTGTATACTCATGTGTGTTCCTGTGTGTGTGTGTGTGTGTGTGTGTGTGTGTGTGTGTGTGTGTGTGTGTGTGTGTGTGTGTGTGTGTGTGTGTGTGTGTGTGTGTGTGTGTGTGTGTGCCCAAGGAAGCCAGAGACACTGGATTTCCCTGGTGCTGTAATAAGAGGTGGTTACAAACTGTCTAATGTGAGTATTGAGAACTGAATTCCGGTTCTCTAGAAGAAGAGCAACAACTCTTAACTGCTGAGCTATCTCTCTAGCCCCTCCTGATGGTGATTACCAATGGTGATCTTCCTCTGCTTATACTTACCAAATCCTAGGAGATAGGTTATTTTTTAAAAGGTCTCTCTCTCTCTCTCTCTCTCTCTCTCTCTCTCTCTCTCTCTCTCTCTCTCTCTCTCTCTCTCAAGACAGGACCTCTCTCTGTAGTCCAAGCTGGCCACATACTTCTGCCTCAGTCTCCCAAGTTTGGGGATTGTAAGTATGACTCACAATGCCCATCAATAATCTTATATTCATGTCAAACAAAATCCTTGGCTGTCTTTCAATGAGAATCTGATTGGGAAATGAGATATTCCTCAGAATTCTAAGATCTTGGTGAGCCAAGTTTTTATTCCAAAGGATTGTTCTAAATTCCTGTCAGTCATTTTTTCCAGTTTTACAGGAACTGAACAAGACCGTGAGACTTGAACTAGAAGCAAAAAGTTCTTTAGGGTTCTTTCTCCCCCCCCGCCCCCTGCACCCCCTGCAGAACACAGCGTTGGAACAGTAAGAGGAAAATGCATTCTGACAACTGTCACATATTCCAGGATTTGTGTACAGCCTGCAGGATCTGAGCCACTTAGCTGGACGATGTTCACATTGTAGGACAAAATAATTAGTCAGACTTAAAGGGAACTGGGGCTTCAACTGAGCCCACGGGCATCTCACACGCTGTGTTAATTCCAAGTTTCCAATTGCTTCTGTGATGGAGTATCCTCCTAGCTAGGAATTGCTCAATGTGGCGGATAGAAAAAGCAATGTCCACTGCTTCTAATTATGCTGTGGGATACACTGGCTTCTTTTCAGATTATATAAATCTTTAGTCTTTTATAGTTCCGCCACGAAGCTTA
Source organism: Rattus rattus (assembly GCF_011064425.1). NCBI lineage: Eukaryota > Metazoa > Chordata > Mammalia > Rodentia > Muridae > Rattus > Rattus rattus. Next base: position 134,317,982 of record NC_046154.1, on the reverse strand, counting down.
GTGGAGCCACTAAGTCCTGTATTATCCCCCACGAAGTCACCTTTCCCTATTTCTGAAGGCATTTATTTCGTGCAGGCTTTCAAGAAGAAAATGAAAATTTCAAAGTCCGAGTTTTAGCTATAGATACAAGAGTGATAGCCACTAACTTTGACTGTGGTGAATATAATCACCAGGTTCCTTTCGGCTTCGGAGCATTCAAATGGAGTAGAGATGTTCATTCGGGTAAAATTAAAATATGTCAGAAATGAAGGGCCGGATGTGGGTCATATGAATATAATTACTTTTTGAAACTCACTGAGTCTTTCAAGATAGGAGAGTCAATTAGTGAACAGTAAGTTACCTTCCAAAAGAAACTCTTCCCACAGTTTATTGTTCAAAGGTATTATTAGAAAATATATTGTTGCACAGTGAATATATTTGTAGCTTAAAAAGGAAGACATTTGATTAGGAAAAATTAAAACCATCCACCAGGTACAGTGGTGTGTGTGTCTGTATCTAGCTGTCAAGAGGGTGAAGAAGTATGGTCACCTGAACCCAGGGTTTCGAGACTGGCTTGAACAACAGTGAGACTGTCTTTTACAAAAGAGGATGATAAACTTTTCAGACATGCAGTGTTCCAACTTGAAACTTGCCCTCAAAATAGGATAGCATGTTTCACATAGAAATGCTTTGCACATAGCTGAATTTGAACCTCTTGATGTCTTATGTAACATAAAATGAATAATAATCCTAGAGGAGGAGGAGGAGGAGGAAGAGGAGGAGGAGGGGGAGGAGGAGGAGTCTTCTTCTTCTTCTTCTTCTTCTTCTTCTTCTTCTTCTTCTTCCTTTTTCTCCTTCTCCTTCTTCTTCCTTTTCCTCCTCCTCCTCTTCTTCCTCTTCCTCTTCCTCCTCTTCTTCTTCTTCTTTCTCTTCCTCTTTCTCTCCCTCTTCTTTTTCTCCTCCTCCTCTTCTTCTTCTTTTCTTCTTCCTCTTCCTCTTTCTTTCCCTCTTCTTTTTCTCCTCCTCCTCTTCTTCCTCTTCCTCCTCCTCCTCCTCTTCTTCTTCTTCCTCTTCCTCTTTCTCTCCCTCTTCTTTTTCTCCTTCTCCTTTTCTTCCTTTTTCTCCTTCTACTTTTCCTTCTTCTTCCTTTTCCTTCTCCTCCTCCTCTTCTTCCTCTTCCTCCTCTTCCTTCTTCCCCTCTTCTTCTTTTCCACGTTGACTTAAAAATAAAATAAAAACAGGTGCTATCTTCAGCTGCACTTATACTAAAATTGAAGCAATACAGGGAAGATCAGCATGACCTCTACACAAGGATGGCATGAAATCCATGAAGCATTCCGTATTTTAAAAATAAATAACAAATAAAATTAATTTCTCTTTAAGACAATGGTGATAGATATCATCTAGTACTGATTTTCACTTTAATATCGAGGGTAGAAAGATAATGAAATCAGAGAGTAGACACTGGAGAGGGTAAGTGGCTTTTCTTTCTAATAGTTGGGTCGGCGTTGGATAAAAACCAGCATCCGTGTGACTAAGACACGAAATGATAAGGTTTACCATGACATAGGTGAAGGGGTGAGAATTTCCTTCCAAAGCTAGCAGAATTAATGAACAAGAACTACTTTCTGAGGATGCAGATCCAGGGTTTTATGATCACAGATGTTCACCTACTGTGTTCCACTAATGTGCCTTTCCTTCTTGTTAAGCTAGGCTGCTCAACGGCAGCTCCATGTTTGCCTCTCCAGGGCCGTTTCTAAATGGTGGTGATAGTTTCTGATGAGTTGGGAGGAATGCTGTGCAAGAGAGGAACTTGTCAACGGGCAAGTGATGCCCAGTATGTCTTTACCATGCAAACCTGTTCTTACCATCCATGAGATTTAAGGCACATGCCCAGTATGTCTTTACCATGCAAACCTGTCCTTACCATCCATGAGATTTAAGGCACATGCCCAGTATGTCTTTACCATGTAAACCTGTCCTTACCATCCATGAGATTTAAGGCACATGCCCAGTATGTCTTTACCATGCAAACCTGTCCTTACCATCCATGAGATTTAAGGCACATGCCCAGTATGTCTTTACCATGTAAACCTGTCCTTACCATCCATGAGATTTAAGGCACATGCCCAGTATGTCTTTACCATACAAACCCGTCCTTACCATCCATGAGATTTAAGGCACATGCCCAGTATGTCTTTACCATGCAAACCTGTCCTTACCATCCATGAGATTTAAGGCACATGCCCAGTGAAAACAAGAATCGGTGTGATGAACAGTGTCACACTGTTAATTCTCCTGAAGAACAAAACCTTGGACAGGATAAGTCGGCCTTGCAAGGATTTGGGGAGAAAGGCTGGCCCTTTCTCCCTCAAGGGGCTGTAGAGTCCCCATTCACACACAGGTGTCAGATCTGAGTATGGGAAGCTGCAAAGTCACATTTCCCAACGGCTTTGTACACTGAAACCACCGTCAAGTTCTGGGGAACTTGTGGCTGCTTGCCTTGATATAAGGTCCTTGACTCGTTTTCTTATGTCAAAACAACCACACTTAAGAAAACCTTGAGGGGACCAGAAATAATTTCCTCTTATGATTTATGCAAAGTGTCCTTTACATTTTTGTATATGGTGCCATTTGCTCCTATGTTTACCCCTTTGCTATTTTGATCACATCCAAACAGAGTCAGTGAAGGAAGGCAGAGCTTTCCTTCGGCCAGTGGCAGTCTCAGAACCCTGACCTGTGGAGGCATTCTGGACTGGAGTGAGTGGTACCCAAAGTTACTCCTTCCTAGCTCGAAGGTATCTAGGTGCCAGTTAGGTGAGGAGGGCTTTCCTGAGCACAGATTTTTTAGCACTAAAACTGAGAATGGGAGCGCAAAGGCAATGGGAAGGAGCAAAAGAGAGTGTTGTGAAGAGGAGGGATCACCTGTTTGGAAAGAAAACAGAGACCTACATATGGGGAGGGGTGTGAAGAAGCTAAAACCCTCACTCTAGCAGAAGGTCAGTGTCATCTGTATTGTTTCCCAAGAATATGTTTCAAAAGCTCTGAAGGGCTTTTCATATGCCTTTATTTTATTGAATTTGTCTAGTACCTATTTTAATAACTTAAACTTCCATTGAAGTTAATTTTGAACCTCTCATTGACGAAAGAAATCGTAGTGTATTCATAGTCTGTGGTGGCTTGCTTTCATGGATGTACTCTGGAATGACTAAACTGAGACTCTCAATAGATCTGTTAGCTCGTTTGGTCATTGAGACCTTTTCAAATCTGCCCCTTAAACAACTTGCAAGGCCAGGATGTAACTGCAGTGGCCAAGTTGTGCAGCATGCCGGACGGTTTCTTCCTGGTATCTGAGGTAACTTTGGTATCTTTTGACTGACATCTCTCCAGTTTCCCTACTCTCCAGGTCTATTTCTATAAGCCCAGTTAGTTTTCAAACACAGTGGATACAGGTGAGACCATGCGATGTTTGCCTTTCAGCGCCTGGATTGCTTTGTTTGGTGACCCTTTTAGGTTGTTAAAACTGACAGCTTCCCATTTGAAAGGCTGAATGATATCCCATTGCATAGTTAGACCACACTGTCTATATCTCTTCATCAGCACATGGAAACCCCATTCTATTCCATGACTCAAGTGTTATTATGAATGGGAGACAGATACCCAGACACATTCAGGCACAGGACTGCTGGATCACCTGGTAGTTTTAGATACAGGCCTTTGGGAGGACTGCATCTTTATTTTTGGAGAAACACCCTACTGCTTTCCACAGGGCTCCACTTTCCCCCATCCTCCCCAGCAGTTTTGTTTGTTTTACAGTGGAGGCTGAACCCAGGCTCTCACTCCTGCCAGGCAAGCGCTCTCCTTCGGAGCGACATTCCCAGAGCCTCATCTTCATGTTTATTATTTTTTAATAGCAGTTTTTCTGGGAGGTGTGAATCGATGGCTCATTGTGATTTTAATTCGTGTTTCCCTGGTGATTAGCACCGTGGATCATTTTTTTCCCCCATGGACCTGCCACTTGTATGTCTTCTTTTGAGAAATGTCTGTTCAGGTCTAGGTTTCCTGAATTTCAATGAGCGAGTTAAAGCTCGCAGCTAAGTGATTTGTCTCATCCGCTCACTCATTAATTCATTAAAAATATTGAGTGCCTGCTCTATGCCAAACACTGTCAGGAGAAATATATCCAGGGATGACGCAGAGGCTCTCTTTTTGTGAGATTTATATTTAAAAGGACAACATTGGCTCTTGTCGAGCACTTGCCTCATGCCAGACACTTCCCTTGTGTTCTCATTTGCTGCCCGCAACTCTATCTAGTCCCCTGTTTGTCCCACTTTCTACACCGAGAATTAGGATTCCAGAGAGTACCCTGTCCAAGGCACAACCACAGATGCAAAAATCCTGAATCAGAATTCCCAATGAATCCCTATGTCATGATGGGAGACGGGCAGTTCCAGTCCCTCAAGCAAAGTCCCAGGCACACAGAAGGCTGAGGAATAGTTGCTGTGCTAAGCACTCTCACAGCCTTCATGTGGGTCCTCTCATCTGCTCCTGTCAAATGGGAAGACACTGTGCTGTCTAATAGGAGCTCTTACATCCTGGTCAGTTTTTATCATCCACTTGACATAATACAGAGCCATTTGGGGAGAGGGAACCTCAACTGAAAAAATTTCCAGATCATATTGTCGTGGGCTGTTTTCATTGATACTTGACCAGGAAGGGTCCATCACACTGTTGGTGCTGCCATCTCGAGGCTGCCGGGCCTGAGCCAGGGAGCCTGCTAGCAAACATCTCTCTTATGCTTCTCGTTGAACTCCTGCTCTGCAGAATAGTAAGTCCA
>NC_046154.1:134285666-134308166 GCF_011064425.1 Rattus rattus | reverse complement strand
TGACATGGAAGGGAAGGGGTAGTTGAGGCAGGGAGAGAGAGAGAGAGAGAGAGAGAGAGAGAGAGAGAGAGAGAGAGAGAGAGAGAGAGAGAGAGGAGAGAGAGAAGATGAGAAAGAGGAGGAGGAAAGGAGAGGAGAAGAGAAGAGAGGAGAAGAGAGAAAGGAAGGGAAGGGAAGAGAAGAGGAGAGGAGAGGAGAGGAGGCAGGCCATAAACACATGGAGAGAGAGGAGGTAAGGGTATAGGGAGAGAGGGGGGAAAGGGCAAGGGTTCAGAGCAAGAAGGGAAGAGCAAGAGCAAGAGAGAAACTGTGAGGCAGAGCATACCTGGCTGTTGCCAGGTAACTGTGGGGTGGACCTTAGACAAAATGCTAACAGCCACCATGTCTGCAGCCATGCCATGATTTCTGTTATGATGGATCTTACCTCTCTGGAGCCATACGTCCACGCAAACCCATTCTTCTAGAAGCTGCTATGGCCATGGCGTTTTATCACAGCCATAGAAAGGTTAGTCACAGAGTGACCGTATCTGAACTTATTTGATTGTAAGGGATACAAGCTAGCTATAAAGACTTTGCATGCACTTTTCTTTCAATCTGCTGTTAGTCAATTTCCATCAATTTTCTGTTTCTCAATCCTTAGTGAAGTCTCAAGAAGTGCTTTGCTTTCTGTCTTGTTACTTATAGTGCAGGTCAGTCTTGTCTAGGTTATGTACTTAATTTTAGACTCTACTTTCTCTGTAAATCAGTCCCTTTGTGGTCTTGCTTCTTCCCTGCCTCTTCCTTTGGCATACTCCTCAGCTTCCAGTTACTGAGGTTACCTCTCCTGGATCTGATCTATTGTCTGGACACAGGGAGTGCTCAGTCCAAGGAAATGTACCCTCACCATGCCCACCAGTCTTTGCTGGCCACCTGCCTGCCATCTTGATGCACAAGGCTAGTGTCTACTCATAAATGAGGAACCCTGCCCCTTTTCTGTGTATACACAGAGTTTCCTTGTGGACTCTCATTCATGCATGGCCTAGTCTCTCTGTTCCCTACTCCCCAAAAAGAGGACCGTGTGGTTAGAAAGAAAGGATTAGAGCTCTGAGTCCTGTCCTTGGGCATAAGCAGTCTTTCTTTCTATCCCACCTTCCTTCAGAATGGATAAGAGAAGGAAGTGACTTCAGAATGGATAAGAGAAGGAAGTGATTTCAGAATGGGTAAGAGAAGGAAGTGACTTCAGAATGGATAAGAGAAGGAAGTCACTTCAGAATGGGTAGCTGAATTGGACAGTCATTTCACAGGAAGCCACGGATAGGGGATCTACGTTGAAAAATGAGGGAAAGATAATGATAACATTTAGTATTTACTTTTGGACCCAACCTCCCTGCTGAGGCAATAGGAAAGGCCTTCTCAGTATCCACCCTGCAGCCTCACTCCAGAATCTCACTACAGACCACACTTCAGGGCCTACTGGGCCAGGGGCAGGAGTCTGTTTTGGGTAAGGTCTGGAGAACAAGGGTGTGTGGCATCTGTCCTTGGCTTGCTGAACAGCATGCACAAACTGGTTCGAGGACAGCACCTGGCCTGATTAGCACTTGCTGTGCTTCACTCCACTGTTCCTGCTGGAGTGGGTCAGCTTGGCAGAGGAGTGCTTTATCTGTGCATAAGTCACTGTGCAGAATTACTCCAAAGGAAAAGGTGAATGGTCCCTGCCAGACCCATCTTTATAGGCAGAGTTTGTACATGTCTGCTGTCTGAGTCTAGGCAGGCAAAGGTCCCGACACATCGGAGCCTTGCTCTCATTGGCTGTGGAGTGGGGCAGCTTCTCTGCCACCCCAGGTGCAGTGGGAAGAGGTATGGCAAGTCACACAACTATTCACTGCCTCCGCTTGTGTGGTGGACACACTGGCTCCTGTCCAGAGCACTCTGAAGTGTTGGACATTTGTGGGTTGCCTTTTCTCTCTCTCTCTTTTTTTTAATGTGGAATTCTTTTTTTATGTGCAAAATTTTACACTAGGTGTTCAGAGTACACAGTATAAAGACAGAAGCGCTGTCTCGAGTGAAGGTAATATGAAACATGTAGTTAGTTACCATATTGATCCGGGATAGCTAATCAAAACGGGCACATGTGATGGGGCAAAACAGTATGTCATCCCATGTATTCTCATGCTGTAGACAGGTAATAGCAGCCGCAATACTTGTAGGAAATCATAGTATCAGAGTGTCTCCATCCTTCAGATGACAGCTGAGGTCCAGGCGTGTCCACGTATCGCGCAGGACCTGTACCTACTCCGAAAAATGACCGAAGTACGCTAGGGGCCAGCCTGGAACATCTGCTGTTGACCGTTGCTGCTAACCTTCATGTAATGAGCTCTTATCAGATCAGAAGACACGGGTTCCAGCAGTTAAATGAGGCGTGATCAGAGCTCACCAACGATAGACGGAATGACTTTGGATCTTTCCATAGCGGACTCTCCAAAAATCACTGAGCCAAAAGGGTGTTGTGATCATTTTCTACCCTAGGTTTCAAAAAGCAGGAGAGTATTTTCATGGCACATGTAGCCAGGCCACTGCCAAAGGATTGTTGTTACCCTAACAGAAGTAAGATCAGATCGCTTCTCGGCCTTTTGGCTAAGATCAAGTAAAAGTAAAATCAGTACACTTCACACGAGGCTCACTGCACTAAAGAGATGAGTTTAGAGGCCACTTAAATGGAAAATCTTGGGAGCCTAGGACACAGAGGCACTGATGGGTTGAGTGTGTATATTTCAGTGACTGGGCTGTGCTCTAAATGATTACGGCAGAGGCTGTGAAATGTTCTAAGAGGCTGTGGAATAAATGTCTCAAAAGTCATAACCCAGAATGTGAGCTAAATACAAAACTGTTCAGGTGCCAAGGGAAATGATCGGTGTGCCCCCAAAGGTGAGATGACGCCATGGCCCAGAGCACAGAGAACCACCTCCAATCTCCCACCAGCTGCATGGCTCTGCAATGAATTAGCAAACCTGGTCTCAAAAGATAAAGATCACACATTACAGATGCAGTTAACCAGCAGAATGTGGTTAGCAACAACTACAAATACCTGAGGGGAAAATGGAGCTTAGCAGAACACATCTTACATAGTTTCTAAAAATTATGCGAATGCAGTCTACAACATAATTTTGATGCTTAAAAGTTCAGGATGTGTTACCATAGAACCACAGTACGATTTGAGGATGGTACAGACTAGAAAAAGAGAGGAGAGTTCTGATTGTACACCACCTTCTCATGCCTTCTGAAGCTTACATTCAAGGAAAAGGAGTCTTCATTTGTAAGGATGTGGAAACTCACATGTTTTTGGTGATTCGAATTGAAGGTCAGTATATGAATATCTTCCTCTCTCGCACATTTTTTGTCTAGCAGTTCAAACTGCACGTGCAAGCCACTTCCTGTTGCTGGAAGCGCAGACTGGTAAGTCCTGAGACTCACCTCTGTGTTAATTTTCCTCATTTCTATCTGAAAACCAGGCGGACAAAGGCAATGTGTCATTTGGCTCCTGGTCAGGTAGATGGTTCTGGCCACCAAGCAAGCCTGTTTGAGAACCATGAAATCAGAGGCTGGGGTCCAACTGAGACTTGCCATTACTCTCAGGATCCCTTGTGATGCTCCTGGCCTGCTTTCCATAGTTGGGGAGAAAGCAAGGCCTGCTGGCAATGAGCTGGCTATGCCACACAGCCCTTCCATCTATGTTGGCTGTGCTGGTCTGAGGTTGAAATGAGGCAGCGTGTTGCCAGGATGAAGGGGAACCAGAGTTGGCCAAGAGCTCTCTCTGCTCTTCTCAAGGTCAACAAAGGGTGAAGGAGAGCCTCGAAGGGTGTGCTCCCAATATTCAGACAGTGGCTCAGGAAGGTGACAGCTGGCAATTAGTAATGGGTGTGAGCAACTCACACCCCACTGGGTCCACAGTGAAACCTTTGGGTTCCATGTTTGATTTCAGGGGCAGCAGGCCCTGAGCAAAGGCTTCCTTCCAAAATGCGGCCTGCAGGGGAGTGTGCAGTCTTCCCTCCACAAATCCGCATTTCCTCAGGCCTCCCTCTGCGACTGAGAAACCTGACCCTCAAACAGCTTGGCTGAGGTAGTGAAGCGGTTCGAGCAGAGCAGTGACACTGTTCCTGGCCCGCACCTTGTCTTTTTGTGAAATTTTATCTCTCCTTCCAGCCTCCACACCTGCTCAGTTCTTTAACAGCTCCCTGGGGCCAACCTCCAGCTGGGCTTCATTTAGGAAAACAGAAAGGAGGGCAGGTTTCTCCATAGAGTGACAGTAGGGTTCACGTTGCTGATATCATTTTAAAAGAAATGAGGAATGGTGGCTCAGAGAGCTAAGGTTACATCTCTGGGTCATCCAGCTTCTGCAGGGAATAATTCAAATAAATGGGCCTGTTCTAATTGCCCAGTCAGCTGAGCCCACACCTGCATCCCACCATCTGCACCTCCCCAGTGCTCATGGGTGAGCGAACAGAGACCAATTCACAGGATGGGCACAGTGAGCTGTGTTAATATGGCCAGATAAACAATTTGTCCAGAGAACCCAGGAACACTTTTAATTTTGCCCACACTCCATCAGTTCCTCATATGCCTATTAATTCAGAGATGAACTGGAGAAAAACCAATTCCAGCATTTTGGGCCAAATTTGAAGCAAACTTTATTAAATATTAAGCCCTGACCAAGAATGGGCTTTGGTCAAGATCACTCCCTAAAATTTCTCAGCTAAATGACCCAAGACTGAAGGGGCTGAAGGGGCTTTTATAGAGAAGCTCATAGGCCACTGTACTTTCCCATGAGTCTTTGCTATTTTTCCATGAACTACAACTCCCAGCATCCCAGAGGTTGCCTGGTGCTTGGGCTGGTAGAGCTCACAAGTTAATTTTTGAGTCTTACAGTGCTTACTTGGAAGAAGCAGACCCACGGGAACATATTTAGGAAGACAGAAGAGGCTACTTTTTAGGTAGCTGGGGCTGGTCTCCAACTTCTGAGAAGGCTGTCAGGCTGAATTCGAGGCACAGCATGACTGGTATTTGAGCAGAGATCACCTGGCTACCTGGTTCTAACACTCAGCAAGCCACTGGCCATAGCAATAGCGTAAGCTTCAAAGAGATTGTTCATCGTTCTGCAAGGGATGAGGTCCCATTTACTAATGGTTGATTTAGTTGCCTACACTGACAGTGTTCTTGTTCAGAAGGTTGTCTCCTGTCTCAGGGTATTCAAGGCTGCTCCCCACTTTGTCTTTTAACATAATCCAGTGTGTCTGGATTTATGTTGAAGTCTTTGATCCACTTGGACTTGAGTTATGGGCAGGGTGATAAATACGGATTTATTTGTATTATTCTACATACAGACAATCAAGTTTGAACATCACCAATTTTTGAATGTGCAGTCTTTTTTTTTTCCCACTGTGTATTTCTGGCTTCTTTATCAGGTATTCATAGGTATGAGGGTTGATGTCTGGGTTTTCAATCAGATTTCATTGATCAGCCTGTTTGTTTTTATGCCAATATTATACAGATTTTATTACTATAGCTCTGTAGTACAGCTTGAAATCAGGGATAGTGATGTCTCCAGTGGTTCTTTTATTGTTTAGGATTGTTTTAGCTAATCTGGGCTTGTTTTTTTCCGAATAAAGTTGATAATTGCTCTTCCAAGGTCTAGAGAGAATTGTATTTGAATTTTGATGGGGATTGCACTGAATCTATAGATGCTTTTGCTAGGATGGCCATTTTTTTTTTCTGTCAATCCTACCAATCCAGGAGCATGAGAGATCTTTCCATCTTCTGATATCTTCTTCAGTTTCTTTCATCAAATCCTTGAGGGTTGTTTTGTTTTGTTTTGTTTTGTTTTGTTTTGTTATACAAGTCTTCCACTGGCTGGTTAGAGTTACTCCAAGATCCTTTATGTTATTTGAGGATATTGTGAAAGATGTTTACCTTATTTTTTCCTCAGTCAATTTGTCTTTGGTATGTAAAAAATTTATAGATTTTTTTTGTCTGTGAGGTTTCCTCTGCAGTTATACATTCCTAAATATTTTCATTTTCTGAATTTCCTCTGTGTTTTCTTTATTGCATCTACTTTAATTTTCAGGTCTTGAACAGATTTGTTTTTTTAAGTGTTTGTTTTTTCTTGGTTTTCTTTAAGGTCTTTATTCATTTTCTCCAATTGTTTGTGTTTTCCTGGCTTTTGTTGAGGAATTTATCTCCTTTTCAAGGACCGCTATCATCTTCATATAGTTAGTTTTAAAGTCGTTTTCTTGGGATTCAGCTCTGTTGGACTATTCAGGGCCTATTGTGTTAGGATAGCCAGGCTCCAGTGAAGACATACTGGCCTGGCTGTTGTGTCCTTATGCTGGTATCTAGGCATCTGGGTTTGTGGAGAGTAAACGCACAGTTGCTGATTTCCTGGGTTTGTCTTTATTGGGTTGGCGTTTTGTTCCTTGTTTTCTATTTCCCCTCTGGATTTTCAGGAAGGATGTTGGCTGATTGTTGCTTGTTTTACTGACCTATTCAGCTGGTGTGTTCAAGGGGAATGCTTTCTGGTGCTGAGGCTGGGCAAAGGAGGGGCCAGAGGAAGATGATGTCTTGCAGCACTAGGGTGACCCTTAGAATTGGGTCTTGAGGAACACAGAGTGGATCAAACCCATGGACAGACTTCCTGGTTCTCTAGCAGGAATGGCCTGTGGTTGAGCAGTTGTCTGCCTGAGCTAGGGGCTGGGACACAGAGATGAGGCAAAGAGGGAAGGCCAGGGTGGGGTGGTCTGTGGGATCCACAGAGGCTGTGGGGGGGGGAGGGGTCGAAGCTGCAATAAGATTCTATTCTAGCACTAGGGGCAATCCTGAGAACTGTGTCCAGGGTAAAAGATAGAGTGCTTATGCCTTGACCTTAATTTGTAGTTATGCCTCCAGCTTTCAGAAATGGATACTTGGCTCATTCTTCTTAAGAACCCTCCTAATATGATTTGTCCTTACTATATGTAATCTCCATATTTTATCTATCTATCTATATATCTATCTATGTATCTATTTATGTATCTATCTATGTATCTATGTATGTATGTATGCATCTATCTATCTATCTATCTATCTATCTATGTATCTATTTATGTATCTATGTATCTATCTATGTATCTATGTATGTATGTATATATACATCTATGTATGTATGTATATATGCATCTATCTATCTATCTAATCTATCTATCTATCTATCTATCTATCTATCTATCTATCTATCTATCTATCTATCTATCTATCTAATCTATCTATCTATCTATCTATCTATCTATCTATCTATCTATCTATCTATCTATCTATCTATCTATCAATCTATCTATCTATATCTATCTATATCTATCTATCTATCCATCTATCTATCTATCTATCTATCTATCTATCTATCTATCTATCTATCTATCTATCATCTAATCTATCTATCTATCTATCTATCTATCTATCTATCTATCTATCTATCTATCTATCTATCTATCTATCTGTTTTTCAAGACAGAGTTTCCTCTGTAATTCTCGCTGTCTTGGAACTCACTCTGTAGACCATGCTGACTTTATTTTTTTTGTTTTTTTTTTTTTGAGCTGGGGACCAACCCTGGGCCTTGCGCTTGCTAGGCAAGCGCTCTACCACTGAGCTAAATCCCCAACCCCTGACCATGCTGACTTTAAATTCAGAGATCTACATGCCTCTGCCTCCCAAGTGCTGGGACTAAAGGCATGTTTAGTTTTATTTGCTTGTTTGAATTGGGAAATATTTATTGTAATATGGGCTATTTATCAGTGGCCACATCACTAAAAAATCACCACCACTACCCCATTCCCAGTAGCCATTAACAGTACCTCCTGGATGGCACAGCAGGACTGTAGTCCTGAACTTACTACACAATACTTGTACAACATCAGGTCTATTAACATTTCTTCCTACATGGATGGTGGACTCATGAGGCTTCACCCTTCTCTGAAGAACCATTGGGGATAAAGTTTATGCCATCAGCACATAGAATACCTCCCTCTTTTGGAGGGAGGGGACAAGCGTCAATAGCAGATTGTTTCTGTGCCTGGACTTTTGTGGGGACAAATTTACCTGCAAGTCATGGAAAGACTTCTTGTCTCTCAGGAGGAGGGATTTCTAGATGTTGTTATATGTAACTACCTTGCCACAAATGCTTTATGGAGTAGAAAAAATTCTAATTCATATATTTTCCTTTCAATCTACCATCAGTATATATTTAATTTACCCTTAAAGTCAAAGACTTGAGCCATGAGCCCGTAAAGTTGGTGTTTCCAGTATCAGACGATTGGGATTAGGTCCTTACATCATTAATTTTTTCCCTAAGATCAAAATACATCTACATGTGTATAAAAATGTTATGATGAAACCCAATGCTATATGTACACAACACATGCCAACAAAACCCACAAAAAGATTATGGGTCTTCGTATTCATAATTTTGCCATTTTTAGATTCTAAGTCATGGGCTTGTAAAATCTGTTAAGCAACATGGTCTATGGAACATGTCAGTCTCTGCTCTAAACTGTCCCTGCTTAAGGAATCAAAAGAAGATTTCATTGGATCTTACAGTAGCTTTCAGAGTTTTATATTGAATAAAGAATATTGAACATGTTTGAATGCTGTATATTGTTAATGATTGTCTGTCTAGGGCTTCCCCAAGTGTCATGATTATGAAGATCTCTAAAGATAAGGTTGAATGTAGTTTGGCTTAAGAAAAGTAACCCCAAATTGGTCTTACTCTAATAATACTTTTCAAATCTAAATACCATCTTTGGCTTAACAATATGTGACCCAACTTTCTTTTTCATATATTATATGCTATTGCTTTGAGAAAAGATTAGCTAACATTTTCATTTTTAAAGTGTTTTATTGATTCTTTGTGAATTTCATACCATACATCCCAAATCCCACTCATCTCCCTGTTCCCTCACCCCACCCTCCACCCTTGCAACTTGCCATCCAAAAGAATGAGGATGCAGTAGTGTGTCCCAGTGTGTCCCACAGTGTACTCTGTGGATGCAGTAGTGTGTCCCAGTGTGCCCCACAGTGTACTCTGTGGATGCTGTAGTGTGTCCCAGTGTGTCCCACAGTGTACTCTGTGGATGCAGTAGTGTGTCCCAGTGTGCCCCACAGTGTACTCTGTGGATGCTGTAGTGTGTCCCAGTGTGTCCCACAGTGTACTCTGTGGATGCAGTAGTGTGTCCCAGTGTGTCCCACAGTATACTCTGTGGATGCTGTAGTGTGTCCCAGTGTGTCCCAGTGTGTCCCACAGTGTACTCTGTGGATGCAGTAGTGTGTCCCAGTGTGTCCCAGTGTGTCCCACAGTGTACTCTGTGGATGCAGTAGTGTGTCCCAGTGTGTCCCAGTGTGTCCCACAGTATACTCTGTGGATGCTGTAGTGTGTCCCAGTGTGTCCCACAGTGTACTCTGTGGATGCTGTAGTGTGTCCCAGTGTGTCCCACAGTGTACTCTGTGGATGCTGTTGTGTGTCCCAGTGTGTCCCACAGTGTACTCTGTGGATGCTGTTGTGTGTTCCAGTGTGTCCCACAGTGTACTCTGTGGATGCTGTTGTGTGTCCCAGTGTGTCCCAGAGTGTACTCTGTGGATGCTGTAATGTGTCCCAGTGTGTCCCACAGTGTACTCTGTGGATGCTGTGGTATGTTCTAGTGTGCCCCACAGTGTACTCTGTGGATGCTGTAGTGTGTCCCAGTGCGTCCCACAGTGTACTCTGTGGATGCTGTAGTGTGTCCCAGTGTGTCCCACAGTGTACTCTGTGGATGCTGTAGTGTGTCCCAGTGTGTCCCACAGTATACTCTGTGGATGCTGTAGTGTGTCCCATTGTGTCCCACAGTGTACTCTGTGGATGTAGTAGTGTGTCCCAGTGTGTCCCACAGTACACTCCTTTGTCTATACTTCTTTGCTTACAAATTTTCATTGCACTGAGTCATTGGGTTGGTTCAAAGTCTATGGCTTCTGCTACACTATCAATACTGGATCCTCATGGGGACGCCGCTTGCATATCCTGTTCTTGCCCTGCATTATGGAGATCCTGTAGTTTTGGATATGTAGGACTGGCCACTTTGAGTGCTCCAACAGTTCATTACTGGAGTAGATGTTGTTGTAGGCCAACTCAAAACCCTGTATCTGAGTCAGTTACACTACCAGGTCTTCCACACTCACACCCTCAGAGGTAGTTTGCCCGCAACTCTGCTACCAGAGGCCGCTCTATTTCCTGACTGATGTGCTGCTTTCCCAAGTACTAGAGCTAGTAAGGGGTGAGGGCAGCTCTCCCAGGATACCCAGAAGAGGGTTGGGGCCAGTTCTTCATATCCATCAGACTTCAATATGGCCCAAGGCAGCAGCCCAGAGTAGGAGCATCAGCCTGGCCTTTGGTGATAACAGACCTCCATTGCTGCAGGGCTCTGAGCCCAGACCCTGCCCTCAATGTCAGAACAGACCAGGACATCACCAGGATCTACTCACATCAGCCCGTTCCTCACTACTCTTGAGTCTCCGGTTCTGCCTCTCCTCATTCTGCACACATCCTTCTGTTTCCTTTTCTTCCATCTCGCCACCACATACTTGCTCATAGTGGTGCTCCGGGCCTCTGGGTATCTGGGGTCATCTCGGAAGTGGTCTCAGGTATGCATGCCCAGTTCATGCGGTGTGGCTCCAGGCTGGGGTCATCTTGGGCATGGTCTGGCAACCCAGGCCTCAACAACGATAGACTGGCATTTGTCTCAGGCTAACTCATTGTCTAGAGCCTAGGGTGCTAGACATATGACAGTCTTGGGCTCGCTCCCCACAGCTCCAGGTCAGTGTTGTCTTGTTTCGGACCCCTGCCATCCAGGCTGCAAGGCCCTAAGTAAGTGCCCCATATTTCAATTTTTAAACATAGTAAAACACAGAAAAATGTACCGCCAAATTCATCTTGAAGCACAGAGTGACCTCTGACGTTCCCACTGTCGTGTAACTGATCCTCTTACTACGCTCCAGAACTTTGCACCATCCCGCACTGACTGCAACCTGTGACACGGTGACTGTCTCTAGCTCATCACAATAAACTCCATTCTACTTTCTTTTGGGGGACAGGTTCTCGCTGTGCAGCCCTGGTTTACCTGTAACTCACGCCTTGAACTCACAGACAGCTACCTTCCTCTGTCTTCTGAGTGCTGAAATCCATTCTTCCACCTCTACACATTAGCCTATTAGGTACGTCACATATATGAAGGCATACGGTATCTTAAAACACTATTAAAAGCTAACTTACGCGGCCAAGGACTCACATGGTATGAAAGCAGAGGCAGTTGTTACTGACTGTGGTTTTTATGCATTCTGCCGATTAGATTTGAGAGGTGGTTTTATCGAAGGAGGCAATTTTAGAAAATTTCAAATCGAATAAATCACTGTAGCCTTCTCATGTCACACAGAGCCTTTAAGTGGATTAAAGAAAGCATGTTTCACTACCAGGCCTACTTATCTACTTACACACTGTTGTTATTGATTTCCTAATTGGAAATGTAAGTTTTTAAAGACCCGCAGAGTCTGACATCACGTGGCTGTGGGGTGGTGGTCCTGATACAGAAGCGGTAACTTCCTTACTGTTCAGCGTGACTTTCCCCCCCTGAACCATTACCAAAATGCATTTGATTGATCCTAACACAGTCATTCCAAACTGACCAAAACCGATTACTGCTGCACTATTTGATGTGAACAGAATGCAGGTGGCGGGGCTAACTCCAACCAATGCATTAGCAGTGACACTTTCATTTACTGTCACTGTGCTAATTGAGCGGAGAGACATTTCCTTTGCTGTTGTGTGCTGCACTTTGCAGCAGACAAATATTGATAAAACATCTCTCGTAGTTCTCTCACCTGTTAAGTTGATGGCAGGCAGGTCCTCAAGGCCTATAAATTTGATATTTACTCTACAAAGTCCCACAGTTTAGATCTTGATGTTTAAGATTTTATGAGCTTTAAATATGTCTTCACTCCAGACTATAAATACTTAAATTATATGTGACTTGTATATGCTTGAAAAAGGTGGTAAAAATCATTTAGAAGCTTTTAGTTCTCTGTCTTCTGTGTAAATCAGCTTTAGAAATGGAATTTTTCCTGTCTGATGGCAAAGTTGGTTCTAATTTGCCTACCTTAGGACACAGGCTACAAGACCGTCTAGATTTCTACCCACGTTCCAAGGAGATCATAGAGCATTGAGTGTATTTTATCAAATTAAAGGAATGAGGACTGGGTGACTTAGCTAGAGAAAGAGGAGATAGGAAGAGAAAAATTCTGAGCCGGATGAGGAAAAGGGATAACCTAGGCTACAGTGTTCTGGTTAGAAATCAACACATCTACTTAGATCTGCAGTGGAGAAGGCAAACATGACACACCGCTCCCTCCCGAGTTCCTGGGTCCATTTTCTTGTGTGTCCCGTTTCTCCATCAGCAGAGCCTGGTTTTGCAGCGCTGTTTACTGCTTACATGTTGACGGTTATTAGCACTACTGATGATGATGATCCTGGTAATAATTCACCACTAAAGTCAGGAGAAGGAGGCAGGTCAAGACAAAAGGGAGAGATGGGGAAGGGCCTCTGGAAGAGTGAGAACAGACACTGGGAGCAACGGCTGGCTCCCCTCACGCTGCCCCGCGGTGTACTTCAGTGCTGGGAATGCTCGGGACTTTCATTGTTTTAAGTTGGGAGTATATGTCACTTTAACGTCAAAGCCCTTAGTTCACAGTGAACTCAAGAAGAGACCGTGGAGTAAGATTTTCAGAACTTTCTTGATAAGTCAAATGCATAAAATGCCTTAGCATCTAGAGTTAAGACATTCCATAGAACTACCTTTGGTTTCCACAGCCCTGCATGCCTTTTAGCTGAACATTACAGTGTATCCCACTGCAGACGCTACAGAGCCCACCATGGACCTGCAAAGAGAAACTGTTCCTCACACAAATCCCAAACCACCTATGAGTTTCTGTGGGGGCAAGGAGATGCTGGTGAATTTCTGTATTGTTAAGACAACTTGACTAGTGAATTGATCTCATGACTAGCATTCTTGTTCCCATAGCACAACCAGAAGTGTTGTGTGTGGGAAGGTAATGTCTAATTGTAGTTCCATTTTATACATTCCAAGGACAATACAGAGCATAATGCGTAGGGTGAGGGTAAAGCCTTTTCTCTTAACTCTGTGGTCCCTTTGGTATAAAATGTTTACAATCCTATGCCTGCCAAATGACATTCTGAAGATTATGGCAAGGCCTAGTAAGAATGCCACAGCCGAACTCTCAGAGTTGTGTAGTCAGAGCATATGTTATAAATCACTCAGTGAGTGAGTCAATACGCTCTCTGTTGAAAAAAAAAAG
This sequence comes from Rattus rattus, assembly GCF_011064425.1. Classification (NCBI taxonomy): domain Eukaryota; kingdom Metazoa; phylum Chordata; class Mammalia; order Rodentia; family Muridae; genus Rattus; species Rattus rattus. Next base: position 134,294,771 of record NC_046154.1, on the reverse strand, counting down.
ACACAGAACATCATTAGCAAATGACTTACAAATGACGTACAAATCAGTTATGTTGGCATATGCCTATAACCTCTATACCTGGGATGCTGAAACAGGAAGAGAGTTGTGAGTTCGGGTATAAACTGAGGCTCATCATAAGGTGGAGACCAGTCTGAACTGTACAGTGAAGTTCTGTCTTCAATAAGAAAGAAAGAAGGGGGAGAGAGGGGGGACAGAAAAAAAAGAATCATTGTTGGATCACTAGGAAATGAAGCTGTCTATCTGGGAAAGGCAGATGGCATGTGCCAATGTCCCCTCTTGTCATTCTTCACAGGGTACTATGTTATAGCAACAACCTTGTAGTATAGTCCTTGTAAACTATTTCAGCATATCAATATAAACTCAGAAAACCTAGCCTTTCATTAACTCTTAAACCTCATGATAGTTCTATGCAAGTAGGAATATCCATACCGATAGTTGTCCGGCAGGGATATAATTAATTACAAGGTAGCAACTATATGTGACACTTGACTCAAAGTGCACACTTTTAAAAAACAAACAAACAAACAAACAAACAAACAAAAGACAACAGTGTAGATTTTTATCTTTTTTTTTTTTTTTTAACCCTAGTACTAGAGATAGGACCCAGAGCTTCAGGCCTATGCCATGGGCTTTCCTACTGAACCAAATCCCTGCCTGTCAAAGAATGAGATGACATACATAGGATGTTGCCCGGACAGAGGTTCCAAGACTTAGCACTCTGGAGTCATCGTGGCATTCAGTCAAGCCTGGCGTCACTGTGCGAACGGATGCATTTGGCTCTCTGGAGTACTGAGTGCCTTGATTAATTCCATGCGTACTCAGGGTGAACAGCTGGTACCGAGCAGGGTTGTGCCTGTGTGTCGGGCTGCCAGGCTACCACTGTTGGCAGAGAAGTGTGCAGAGTGTGCCCTGACCCAGCTCTCCCAGATGAAGTATAGAGTTTGCTGCACCATCCCGGATCTCCTCCTTGGCCATTCCCAAGGCTCAGCTGTTGCAGAACTCTAGGCTTCCGCCTTTACACAGACGGTCCCCCTGCTTCGAATGTGTGAGTCCCCTTTCAGCTTTCTCCCTGTTGGCTTTTGATTTCAATGTCACTTCTTTCTCTGCCCGCTCCCTCATTTAAAGCACAGTCCCTTCTTGGTGTCTTTCATTGTATTCATGTATGTGTTATTGATGTGTGTATCATTCTCCTTACTCCCACCCTTTCATGAACAAAGGTATTAATGGCCAGAGACTTAGAGGGGATGCTGGAGGGTGCTCAACTTCATTAACAATGACAATAGGACACTATCATCAGAAAGTGTGTTTGACTTCATATGCATCCCCCCATTAAATAATGGAGCAAACACTATCCATCTAGTCAGCGTTTTTTGTTTTCTTTCCCCCTTCTCTCTGTCTTTAGCAGAGCCTGCCATGGTGTCCCCTTCTTCTCATACACCCATAGAGCAAGACTAAGTGTTTTACTCCTCTCTTCAGTCCTGCCAGGGCTCTGTCATTTCGTTCTCTTATTACCAGCCATGCTGTTGCCTAAAGATGCTGGTGACTGTAGGGTTCAGGGATCCTTTCTTTCACTCAGAGAAGGAGGTAAGGCCCTCCCAGGCCAAACATACTGACCCAGGACTTAAATCCTGTGTTGGATACTGGGTTCTTTATTCTTCTATCTTCTGTTATTTGTACATGATAAGCATCTGCTCCACATCAGAAGCAAAGGAGGGAAAGACAGCAGTGTTGGGAAATTGCTGGTCAGTGTGAATGAAACACAAAAATTTGCCAACAACAACAACAAAAAAATCAATTCCTCTCCCCTTTTCTTCCTCTTCTTTTCCTCTCTTCTTTGGCTCCTCCTCTTTCTCCTTCTTCAAGGAGGATTTTAGTACATTGCCTAAGCCGACCATGAAATAGCAGTAACCTTGCTTTAGCTGGCTGAGAGTATAACTCACACTACCATACTCAGTGGGGAACTTTTTTTTTTTTTTTTTTTTTTTTAACTTGAGTATTTCTTATTTACATTTCGATTGTTACTCCCTTTCCCGGTTTCCGGGCAAACATCCCCCTAATCCCTCCCCCTCCCCTTCTATATGGGTGTTCCCCTCCCCATCCTCCCCACCTTGCCGCCCTCCCTCCAACAATCTAGTTCACTGGGGTTCAGTCTTAGCAGGACCCAGGGCTTCCCCTTCCACTGGTGCTCTTACTAGGATATTCATTGCTACCTATGAGGTCAGAGTCCAGGGTCAGTCCATGTATAGTCTTTAGGTAGTGGCTTAGTCCCTGGAAGCTCTGGTTGCTTGGCATTGTTGTTCATATGGGGTCTCGAGCCCTTCAAGCTCTTCCAGTTCTTCCTCTGATTCTTTCAACGGGGGTCCTATTTTCAATTCAGTGGTTTGCTGCTGGCATACGCCTCTGTATTTGCTGTATTCTGGCTGTGTCTCTCAGGAGAGATCTACATCTAGCTCCTGTTGGCCTGCACTTCTTTGCTTCATTCATCCTGTCTAATTGGATGACTGTATATGCATGGGCCACATGTGGGGCAGGCTCTGAATGGGTGTTCCTTCTGTGTCTGTTTTAATCTTTGCTGCTCTATTCCCTGCCAAGGGTATTCTTGTTCCCCTTTTAAAGAAGGAGTGAAGCATTCACATTTTGATCATCCGTCTTGAGTTTCATTTGTTCTAGGCATCTAGGGTAATTCAAGCATTTGGGCTAATAGCCACTTATCAATGAGTGCATACCATGTGTGTTTTTCTGTGATTGGGTTAGGTCACTCAGGATGATATTTTCCAGTTCTGACCATTTGCCTCACAATTTCATAAAAGTCATTGTTTTTGATAGCTGAGTAATATTCCATTGTGTAGATGTACCACATTTTCTGTATCCATTCCTCTGTTGAAGGGCATCTGGGTTCTTTTCCAGCTTCTGGCTATTATAAATAAGGCTGTGATGAACATAGTGGAGCACGTGTCTTTTTTATATGTTGGGGCATCTTTTGGGTATATGCCCAAGAGAGGTATAGCTGGATCCTCAGGCAGTTCAATGTCCAATTTTCTGAGGAACCTCCAGACTGATTTCCAGAATGGTTGTACCAGTCTGCAACTCCCACCAACAATGGAGGAGTGTTCCTCTTTCTCCACATCCTCGCCAGCATTTGTTGTCACCTGAGTTTTTGATCTTAGCCATTCTCACTGGTGTGAGGTGAAATCTCAGGTTTGTTTTGATTTGCATTTCCCTTATGACTAAAGATGTTGAACATTTCTTTAGGTGTTTCTCAGCCATTCGGCATTCCTCAGCTGTGAATTCTTTGTTTAGCTCTGAACCCCACTTTTTAATAGGGTTATTTGTCTCCCTGCGGAGTGGGGAACTTTTTAAGATACAAATTCCCAGGCTCTCCTAATCTCCTGGGTCTCAGATGCAACTAGAGTGAGTACAATACAGGATGCCATGCTCAATCCTTAGCACCGAAACAACGGAAGATCCTACTCCTTCTTGAAGTTGAACTCACTAGGTCAATGCAGTTATATAACTCTACCTTGATATCACAAAAGCCAGTCTATTTTCTTCGACAGTCACAATGACTACAGCTCTGTGATTGGAGTCAGAGTTCCCATAGCACATGTGTTCGGGCACAGAGGGCCAAATGATACTGTCCTAAAGACTAGACTGTATCCAGCCCTGTTTACATACTTTGCCGTGTCTCACAAATACTATCCTTGGGACATAGTCCTCCCAGAGTGTCCTCAGAACCTGGAGCTCTGTGGCCCTCACTGATAGTTTATCTTCACATATTCAAGTTGCTGATAAAAAGTGGTGTTGTGCTTACTCACAGTCAATGTGTCTTCCCCAATACTCGAAGTCATCCCTAGAGTACTTAGAGGATAGGATAAATGTGAGTTCTGTCTAAACTGCGGTTATGCATAACTTCTTAGGGAATAGCGGCATGAAAAGTAAGTGGCAGATACCACAGGTTTCAGTGTTTTAGATTTGTAACTGGGTAGCTTTTCTGATGTTGACACAGTGCTGCTGTGATTTAGATGCAGGGGAGTTCAGCAAGTACCCCTGTTCCTTACCTCCAAATTCCTTGCATGTAGAGAGATGCGAAGGTCGGGGCAGGAGTGTGAGCTGTAGTCTGGATGGATGTTTGTGCTCCTATTAAGTGCACACTGTGAAATCCTGACCCAGAATGTGATGAGAGCCTTAGCTGTCATCTTAGGAGATGTTGGGATGTGATGGATAGGAGAGTGGAGCCTTTTAGTATGGAATCAGGTCTCCAGCATGACATTCTAGAATGTTCATTGGGTATCTTCCTCTACACGGAGTTGGGACTACCTGTGAACCCTCACCAAACATCAGTCTGTTTGACGACTTCACTTTGAATATCTCAGCCCCTAGGACTCGTAAGAAACAATATTTCTCTTGTTGATGAGCCACTGAGTTGGTGATTTTCTTTTTAATATTTTTACCCACCAAGTGCCCCAAGGTAGATATCTCTCTCTCATCTCTCTCATCTTTCTCTCCTCACTCTCCAAATTCCAGTGATTTTAATCACTAAAACGTGCATTTATCTTTCTACCTTGAGACAATGCCGTGCTGCTGATGTGTGTGAATTTCCCAGAAGTCCACCTTAAATCACAGCATACCCTATGCACTCCAATGTCTCTAGGCTCTTCAATCAGGATTTATCTGGGGTCATGGAACCCATACTCCAAGGACACTGTGGAAGGACTTTATTCTTTTCTACAATTTCTCTCTAGGGGCTAGTTGGCCTGTTTGGGTTCTGGGGGACTGGCACTTAGCTAATACTATTTCACATCAGGACTTTCAGAACCAAAGACAGTATTTATAAGTATATAAGCAAGGCTGAATCAGGTCTTGCCTTTGGGACAGGATCATCTAGCCCTCTCTGGGAAATTATCTGAGCTGAGCACATGTGATATGGAAACTCTGACTCAAATCACAGAGCTATAGTCGTAGGTGCCTGGTCCTTCGTGACTGGCAAAGAGAATAGACTGGCCCTTGTGATATTGAGGTAGATTTATAACTGCAAAGACAGTGAATTCCACTTTAAGAGGGGGTTGGCTCTTTTGCTGTTTTGATGCTGAGGACTGAGCAGGGGTTGTATGCTGAGCTCATTCCCTGAGCTGGGTAAGGCGATGGGGGACTTCACTGTTCATATTCTCCAGGTAAAGGACTCTCCATTCCTCTACATTTGGTAGCAAGGATCATTGCCTTGTACTTTGAAAGTTGGATGCTTCTTGGTGGTCTCGCTTCCTGGCCATTCCTAGTAAGAGCTTCTTTCCAATGGGGACTTGGCACCATTTCAATGAAAGTGCATGTGATAAGCTTGGATGCCAGTTCCAGGAGGATTTCTGTGGAGACAAAGGAGGTGGCCACTGCCCTGGGGTCCTTCGTTCTGTCTCACTTTTTTTTTTTTTTTTTTTTTTTTTTGCTAGGAGCCATTTTAGATCGCAGCTGTATGTGGCTGGATCAAGGAATTACCCAAGATGCAATCCATGGACCACATGAAGCTCAAGAAGAAGGATGACCAAAGTGTGGATGCTTTACTCCTTCTTAAAGGGGGGAACAAAAATATCCATAGGAGGGGATATGGAGGCAACATTTAGAGTAGGGATTGAAGGAAGGCCATTTCTCACACAAACACAGGAGGCCAAGGCTGGTTTTTGTTTGTTTGTTTTGTTCTCCATCCCATTTTTTCTTCTACCAGATTCATTTTCACATCCCCCCACCATTTATAACAGCTCAGTTATACAACTGTGGTTTTAAAAGCTCTTGATTAGTTTTGTCTGACTTTTGGGTATAGTTTTGTTTTTGTTAAAGAGAGTGGGTGAGCTTCATGGTTTTGAGAATTTGTGTTTTGCAGAGCCTCCCAGAGTAAGTGTGAGAATTTGCCCAGTTCCTGTCTGACTCCTTCTATGACTCTTATTCATAATCCACGTTGTCTTGGCATTAACTACCACCAACCCAGAGGCCTCTGGGCTAGCAAAAGAGATAGGGTTAGGTGCTTGTATGGTTACCCTTCTCGTCTGGTAAAATTCGTGGGAGACTCAGGCATGGCTCTGGAGCACACTGGGGTGCTGAGTGAGTACATGGCTGCAGACAGGGCAAGCAATGTAGGTCCCCAAGATGTAGCTGGAGTCTCAACTCATCTTATCATGCCCAGTCTAAAGCAGGTCATTTAGTGTCACCGAACACTAAGTCAGTTAAAGACTCTTGTCAGTATGCACTACTTCAGACATGGTTCTGAAGGTCAAACAAATGAAAACACCAGTAAGTTGTAGTGTGTCCCTTCATATTTCAAAGAGTCTGGGGCCCAGGATAAGCAGATGTCTCAAGTGGAGAGATTGTAATTGTCAGAACAATTGAGAAGATGATTTTCTCTATATTCTACAAGGAGAAAATGTGCTGATAGCCATGACTATTCTCCCTTGGTGCTGTCAGCAATTTCTCTTCAAGTAGTGTGAAAATGATCTCTTATCCTTGGAGTCCCAAAGGAACACGTGTTGGAGGTTTGGTTACCAGTTTGTGACACTTCTGGAAAATGGTACAGGTTTTATAGGAAGTGGGGCCGAGGGGAAGGAAGGTAGTCCACTTGGGGAGTTAACCTTGCAAGGCATGTTTAGACCCTAACACCTTCCTCTCTCCCGTTGTTTCCTGTCAGTGATGTGATAAACAGACTTCATTTAACATGCTTCCATAATTCTCTCTCCCACTACAGCCAGACCCAGCACATGACAAGTGACCCATGACCCATGAAACCACCAAGCAAAGTGAACTATTCTTTGAGTTGATTTATTTCTGGCACCTTATCACAGAAATGAAGAACCACTCACACAGAAGTGGTCAGAACATACAATCTCATACTGCAGTCAAGAAACATAGGTCTGGAGGGTGAAGGCAGACAGTGTCTCTGCTGAGCCTTGGAGTGCCCAGGGCTCATTCCTTGACTCTTCCTTCTCAGGTGATCTCATTTGGTCACGTGCTACTTAGTGTTGTCTGTATACCAAACATGCTGTAAGTTACAGTTTCAAGTTGAGACTTTCCCTGAGCCCCAGAGTATGTCAAATGAGACCTTCATTTGGATGTTTTGTGGGCAATAGAAAATTAATACAGCCGTCCTGAGTGGTTACTCTCTCAAATCCACCTTCTACCATGCCCCAATTACCTTAACAAAAGTGCTACCATTCACTCCATGCTTTAGGTCCACATTATAAGAGCCATTTATGCTAGACTTTGTGCTTGGGTAGTTATTGAATCTCCAGTGTTACAGTTTCCAAAAGAGAGAGAACAGTGACATATGTATCCATTTGTATGGAATTTTGGAAGACAGTGGTGGCACATTGAAAAGCTTCTGAAGGTCCTGGCTGGCAAGCATATTTCCTTGTGTCTCAGCTGTATTTGGACAGATCTGCTTTTAGTTTAGTTACTTTTTTTTTTGTAGTTTCGATTGAAGACCTAACCGGAAGCAACTTAAAACAGGGAGCAGAAGCAGCATGATAGTTGTGTACTGCTGGGGTTCCTCTCATCTCAAGGCATCAGGATGCAGGACAGGATCTTCTACTAATCCCCTTCTTGCAGATAGATTTCACCTCCTAAAGGTTGCACAATTGCCTCAAATAGCTCACCAGGAGGGGGACGAGTGCTCAAGCAGCAGCCCGTGAGGGATGCCACAGGCAAAGGTCACACTGAATTTGATTACTTTTTACCATCGTGATACCACAGTCCCACTTAGATAGATAGCTTTTGATCTCTATTCAAGTCCCGGGTACTTTCTATTCCATCCCCTGTCTTTGCTTTCCCTGACTATAGAACAGCCAGAATCCAGTTCCCCACAATGCTTTTCCCTGTTTGGTTGTGCCTTCCTTTCATCCTCAGTGCTGCCCTCTGTGCTAAGAATAAAACAGGTTGATATGAACCCAGAGATGGGATGTGATTGGTAGACACGAGACTACAGAAGTCTCTTGGAAGAGGCTGCATTTAAACTGCAAAGTAACTGATGACCAGGAGCGGCATGGCAGGTAAGACCATGTTGAATAACAGACCCGAGAGAGTTCTTATTAAGCTTGCACTGAGCATCACATTAACAGTGCAATGGTGCACATATGTAACCCCAGCACGCAGGAACAGTGGCAGGAGACAGGAGGAACAGAAGACCAAGATCATCTTCTGCTACATAGCAAATAGAGCTACATGAGCACTATTTCAAAATAGAGTTTTAGAAATCATTGTCACCTTTATGCTTCATGCTCATGTGTGAGACTAACCTTATGTTACCTGAACCAAAGAAATTATAGTAGAAGATTATAGAGATGTGTTAGAGATGATTGGAGTGTTTATGCTTATTATATATTGTTATTTCGCTTGGCTTTAACTTAAATACAACCAGAAATATAATACAACTTTCCATGCACATCTAAAAATGACAAATCCTGCTTAGGTAGTAGATTTTCCATTTTTGAATTCTTACTAAAGATCTTTGATCGCACAGGATATTTGGCCTTTTCTAGATATGAGGGCATTCCCCTCATGTCCTTTTCAGCTCTCCCACTGGGTCTGCTATGACAGATAGGGTGATAAACAGCAAATAAAGTCCCAGATATCGAGAAGATGCTTCTTTGCTTTGTAAGTGAATAAACATGAATGAGTTAATTTTCCCTAAAAGACTGTTCTTGGCAGAGTGACTGTTCCCCCGGTCTTCTTCTTCCTTTGCTCCTTAGAATCAGCTCAAAGTGGAAGTGTGTCTTCGTGGAAGCCACACGGTGACGGAAGTCAAGCAGTCGGGATTGGGATATCGGAAGTCACCAGGTACAAAGACTGACAAAGCTACAGTATTCTGGCAGAATCTCACATGGCAATCTGCTTTCCCTCTATAATAATCACCCATTAGGAACCCATCATGTGCCATGAACAGACTCCAGGTGTGGCAGTTTGAACAGAAATGCGCCCCATAGTCTTGGGCATTTGAACACTTGTCCCCCAGTTGGTGGTGCTGTGCAGGAAGGTTATTAAGTACGCTCCCCCAACTGAGCCACATCCCCAGCATTAGATAAGAATGCCTGCAAAAGAATTATTTTTAGT